>NC_052324.1:39421370-39493870 GCF_016432855.1 Salvelinus namaycush | reverse complement strand
GAGTCAATTCAAATAGAATTCAGACAATTCAAGAAGTGATGTGACATTATTCATATTTTTTTTCTTAAAAAGAATGTTCAAACAAAAAGCTTTTACTGAGAAGTCATTAAAAAGGTGCCTTTTTTGGGGGGAATTGGAAGCTCAGTTTACTTCCTGAATTGAACGACTTCACTTCAAGTCGACCCTAACCCTGCCTCAAGTCAATAAGGATCTGTTAGCTTCTGACATGACGTCTGACCTGGGTCAACAACAGCATGGAGAACCATGGCTAACTACAATTGTTTTGAAGCTCCTCTCCTTAGAGACATGCAAGCCATCAGCTCAAGGGGACCTCTGGTATGATGCATCATGACCCCTATGACCCCAGACACTTGTTTTAACAAAACACGTTCTCTCCCTTCGGGGGGCGTCAGTCCTGAGGGGCCTTCTCAGGGGTCAAACTCTGGGCCTCAACCTCGTTATTGCCATGTTAGATAGGGATAAGCACAGGGCATCATCTCAGCCATTGTGTGTGTGTGTGTGTGTGTGTGTGTGTGTGTGTTTGTGTGTGTGTGTGTGTGTGTGTGGTGGGATTTCAAAGTACATTTACCTCAGAAGACCTCTCTCCTCCCTTCTCTTCCCAATTTTCTTCTTGATTTGCAAGGGAACATGGACCTTACTTAATTCCCATCGTGCCCCCCTTTGTTTATGTTTTCAAATACTTTAAGCCTTGAAACGAGCCCTGCTGCCGAACCCTCGTCTCATGTATCTGATGTGGTTCTGGGAGAATCATGTTGATAACTCAGGCCTTTCAGGGTAAAGAATGTGAGACGTGTTATCAGGAAACCAGCCAACAGTGATGATGTTCCCCTGCCTTCAGTTTTAATCTCTCCCATACACTTGGCCTGGAAGAGAGAGAGAGAGAAAGAGAGAGAGGGAGAGAGAGAGAGAGAGAGAGAGAGAGAGAGAGAGAGAGAGAGAGAGAGAGAGAGAGAGAGAGAGAGAGAGAGAGACAGAGAGAGAGAGAGAGAGAGAGAGAGAGAGAGAGAGAGAGAGAGAGAGAGAGAGAAAGAGAGGCAGAGAGAGAGAGAGAGAGAGAGAGAGAGAAATGGAGAGAGAGAGATAAAGGAGGAGGAGGGGGGGGAGTTGATTTGACACAACAGCGTAGAGGCTGTCTTGCAAGGGAAAGGTGGTAGTAAAACGAGCATCAAAATGTTCCTATGCCAACTCAAGTATGTAACTCGTTGAACTGTTTGGCAGTGGTGTGTCCTTGCGGAGACCAGAGCAGTCAGTCCTCGCTAACATAGTGCTGGGTCCAGGTCCCTAGTCTCCCCAACCTCCTCCGTTTACGTTCCCTAGTAGGATGGCATGACGTTTCATATTAGTGTAACACAGCTCAGACTGAGGCCCAGGCACTGCAGCTCAATGTCCAGCTGAATATTGCAGAGATTGCCCAGAGTTTACTGGTATCATAAGTGTGCCCATTTAATCCCTGTTCCATGGTCCCAGCAGACCACACATCCTCTCTACTCATTAGTGTCAGGGTACTTTAACATTATCTTGTAGTCACCCAATGAAGATGGTGCGTTCAGCGGCTCTGATGGAGCAGCTTTACCATCACCAGGAGAAGACTGATGGAGCAGCTCTACCATCACCAGGAGGAGACTGATGGAGCAGCTCTACCATCACCAGGAGGAGACTGATGGAGCAGCTCTACCATCACCAGGAGGAGTCTGATGGAGCAGCTCTACCATTACCAGGAGGAGACTGATGGAGCAGCTCTACCATCACCAGGAGGAGACTGATGGAGCAGCTCTACCATCACCAGGAGGAGACTGATGGAGCAGCTCTACCATCACCAGGAGGAGTCTGAAGGAGCAGCTAAACCATCACCAGGAGGAGACTGATGGAGCAGCTCTACCATCACCAGGAGGAGACTGATGGAGCAGCTCTACCATCACCAGGAGGAGACTGATGGAGCAGCTCTACCATCACCAGGAGGAGTCTGAAGGAGCAGCTCTACCATCACCAGGAGGAGTCTGATGGAGCAGCTCTACCATCACCAGGAGGAGTCTGATGGAGCAGCTCTACCATCACCAGGAGGAGTCTGATGGAGCAGCTCTACCATCACCAGGAGGAGACTGATGGAGCAGCTCTACCATCACCAGGAGGAGACTGATGGAGCAGCTCTACCATCACCAGTCTGATGGAGCAGCTCTACCATCACCAGGAGGAGACTGATGGAGCAGCTCTACCATCACCAGGAGGAGTCTGAAGGAGCAGCTATACCAATACCAGGAGGAGTCTGATGGAGCAAATCTACCATCACCAGGAGGAGTCTGAAGGAGCAGCTCTACCATCACCAGGAGGAGACTGATGGAGCAGCCCTACCATCACCAGGAGGAGTCTGAAGGAGCAGCTCTACCATCACCAGGAGGAGACTGATGGAGCAGCTCTACAATTACCAGGAGGAGTCTGAAGGAGCAGCTCTACCATCAGTAGGAGGAGACTGATGGAGCAGCTCTACCATTACCAGGAGGAGACTGAAGGAGCAGCTCTACCATCACCAGGAGGAGACTGATGGAGCAGCTCTACCATTACCAGGAGGAGTCTGAAAGAGCAGCTCTACCATCACCAGGAGGAGACTGATGGAGCAGCTCTACCATCACCAGGAAGAGTCTGATGGAGCAGCTCTACCATCACCAGGAGGAGACTGATGGAGCAGCTCTACCATCACCAGGAGGAGACTGATGGAGCAGCTCTACCATTACCAGGAGGAGACTGAAGCAGCTCAACCATCACCAGGAGGAAACTGATGGAGCAGCTCTACCATTACCAGGAGGAGTCTGAAGGAGCAGCTCTACCATCAGCAGGAGGAGACTGATGGAGCAGCTCTACCATTACCAGGAGGAGACTGAAGGAGCAGCTCTACCATCACCAGGAGGAGACTGATGGAGCAGCTCTACCATCACCAGGAGGAGTCTGAAGGAGCAGCTCTACCATCACCAGTAGGAGACTGATGGAGCAGCTCTACCATCACAAGGAAGAGTCTGATGGAGCAGCTCTACCATCACCAGGAGGAGTCTGATGGAGCAGCTCTACCATCACCAGGAGGAGTCTGATGGAGCAGCTCTACCATCACCAGGAGGAGTCTGATGGAGCAGCTCTACCATCACCAGGAGGAGTCTGATGGAGCAGCTCTACCATCACCAGGAGGAGACTGATGGAGCAGCTCTACCATCACCAGGAGGAGACTGATGGAGCAGCTCTACCATCACCAGTCTGATGGAGCAGCTCTACCATCACCAGGAGGAGACTGATGGAGCAGCTCTACCATCACCAGGAGGAGTCTGAAGGAGTAGCTATACCAATACCAGGAGGAGTCTGATGGAGCAGCTCTACCATCACCAGGAGGAGTCTGAAGGAGCAGCTCTACCATCACCAGGAGGAGACTGATGGAGCAGCCCTACCATCACCAGGAGGAGTCTGAAGGAGCAGCTCTACCATCACCAGGAGGAGACTGATGGAGCAGCTCTACCATTACCAGGAGGAGTCTGAAGGAGCAGCTCTACCATCAGCAGGAGGAGACTGATGGAGCAGCTCTACCATTACCAGGAGGAGACTGAAGGAGCAGCTCTACCATCACCAGGAGGAGACTGATGGAGCAGCTCTACCATTACCAGGAGGAGTCTGAAAGAGCAGCTCTACCATCACCAGGAGGAGACTGATGGAGCAGCTCTACCATCACCAGGAAGAGTCTGATGGAGCAGCTCTACCATCACCAGGAGGAGACTGATGGAGCAGCTCTACCATCACCAGGAGGAGACTGATGGAGCAGCTCTACCATCACCAGGAGGAGACTGAAGCAGCTCAACCATCACCAGGAGGAAACTGATGGAGCAGCTCTACCATTACCAGGAGGAGTCTGAAGGAGCAGCTCTACCATCAGCAGGAGGAGACTGATGGAGCAGCTCTACCATTACCAGGAGGAGTCTGAAGGAGCAGCTCTACCATTACCAGGAGGAGTCTGAAGGAGCAGCTCTACCATTACCAGGAGGAGTCTGAAGGAGCAGCTCTACCATCACCAGTAGGAGACTGATGGAGCAGCTCTACCATCACCAGGAAGAGTCTGATGGAGCAGCTCTACCATCACCAGGAGGAGACTGATGGAGCAGCTCTACCATTACCAGGAGGAGTCTGAAGGAGCAGCTCTACCATCACCAGGAGGAGACTGATGGAGCAGATCTACCATTACCAGGAGGAGTCTGAAGGAGCAGCTCTACCATTACCAGGAGGAGACTGAAGGAGCAGCTCTAACATCACCAGGAGGAGACTGAAGGAGCAGCTCTACCATCACCAGGAGGAGTCTGAAGGAGCAGCTCTACCATCACCAGGAGGAGACTGAAGGAGCAACTCTAACATTACCAGGAGGAGTCTGAAGGAGCAGCTCTACCATCACCAGGAAGAGTCTGAAGGAGCAGCTCTACCATCACCAGGAGGAGTCTGAAGGAGCAGCTCTACCATTACCAGGAGGAGACTGATGGAGCAGCTCTACCATCACCAGGAGGAGTCTGAAGGAGCAGCTCTACCATCACCAGGAGGAGTCTAATGGAGCAGCTCTACCATTACCAGGATGACTGAAGGAGCAGCTCTACCATTGCCAGGAGGAGACTGAAGGAGCAACTCTAACATTACCAGGAGGAGTCTGAAGGAGCAGCTCTACCATCACCAGGAGGAGTCTGAAGGAGCAGCTATACCAATACCAGGAGGAGTCTGAAGGAGTAGCTCTACCATCACCAGGAGGAGTCTGAAGAAGCAGCTCTACCATCACCAGGAGGAGACTGATGGAGCAGCTCTACCATTACCAGGAGGAGACTGATGGAGCAGCTCTACCATCACCAGGAGGAGTCTGAAGGAGCAGCTCTACCATCACCAGGAGGAGTCTGATGGAGCCGCTCTACCATCACCAGGAGGAGTCTGATGGAGCAGCTCTACCATTACCAGGAGGAGTCTGATGCAGCAGCTCTACCATCACCAGGAGGAGTCTGAAGGAGCAGCTCTACCATCACCAGGAGGAGTCTGATGGAGCAGCTCTACCATTACCAGGAGGAGTCTGATGGAGCAGCTCTACCATCACCAGGAGGAGTCTGAAGGAGCAGCTCTACCAGCACCAGGAGGAGACTGATGGAGCAGCTCTACCATCACCAGGAGGAGTCTGATGGAGCAGCTCTACCATCACCAGGAGGAGACTGATGGAGCAGCTCTACCATCACCAGGAGGAGTCTGATGGAGCAGCTCTACCATCACTAGGAGGAGTCTGATGGAGCAGCTCTACCATCACCAGGAGGAGACTGATGGAGCAGCTCTACCATCACCAGTCAGCAGCTCTACCATCACCAGTCTGAAGGAGCAGCTCTACCATCACCAGGAGGAGTGATATGTTGTTTTCAAACAATTCAACTGTGGTTAGGTGACTCCCTCAGCAACAATGTGTTAGTGATCAGTGACGGGGGAGGGCAGTCCCAGGTCTGTTGGAGGGGGAATATTTCCCTGTGTGTTTGTATGGGTTTTGTCTAGGTTACAAGAGCTGCACTTGGACAACAACCCTCCCATTCTTATCCCCTGGAACTCACTTTATAAACAACAGATAAACCATTTTGACCCACCCCAAGTCGTTCACTCCAAAATATATTTTCAAACCCCAAAAACCATGAAGGAAGTAGGTTTTCACAATTCTAATGGGAAACTAGAACACTTACGGCCAAACGAAATGTGTAAAATCACCAAATCAAATCAAACCAAATTTTATTTGTCACATACACATGGTTAGCAGATGTTAATGCGAGTGTAGCGAAATGCTTGTGCTTCTAGTTCTGACAATGCAGTAATCACCAACGAGTAATCTAAACTAACAATTTCACAACAACTACCTTATACACACAAGTGTAAAGGGATAAAGAATATGTACATAAAGATATATGAATAAGTGATGGTACAGAACGGCATAGGCAAGATGCAGTAGATGGTATCGAGTACAGGATATACATATGAGATGAGTAATGTAGGGTATATAAATATAAAGTGGCATAGTTTAAAGTGGCTAGTGAAACATTTTTTCCATCAATTTTTCCATTATTAAAGTGGCTAGAGATTTGAGTCAGTATGTTGGCAGCAGCCACTCAATGTTATGGTGGTGGCTGTTTAACAGTCTGATGGTCTTGAGATAGAAGCTGTTTTTCAGTCTCTCGGTCCCTGCTTTGATGCACCTGTACTGACCTCTCCTTCTGGATGATAGCGGGTAGTTTGCCCCCGGTGATGCGTTGTGCAGACCTCCCTACCCTCTGGAGAGCCTTACGGTTGTGGGCGGAGCAGTTGCCGTACCAGGCGGTGATACAGCCCGACAGGATGCTCTCGATTGTGCATCTGTAAAAGTTTGTGGGTGCTTTTGGTGACAAGCCAAATTCCTTCAGCCTCCTGAGGTTGAAGAGGCGCTGTCTGTGTGGGTGGACCATTTCAGTTTGTCCGTGATGTGTACGCCGAGGAACTTAAAACTTACTACCCTCTCCACTACTGTCCCGTTGATGTGGATAGGGGGGTGCTCCCTTTGCTGTTTCCTGAAGTCCACGATCATCTCCTTTGTTTTGTTGACGTTGAGTGTAAGGTTATTTTTCATAGGTTCTCATCGACATTGCAGGAAATGTCTTCATTGTTCATGCACTTGGGAAAAACTTTTCAGCATGTTGAAAGACTGAAATAATGTAGGTCTGAATTGAGCCTGACATACTGTAGATCTGGATTGAGCCTGGCATACTGTAGATCTGGATTGAGCCTGACATACTGTAGATCTGGATTGAGCCTGACATACTGTAGATCTGGTTTGAGCCTGACATACTGTACGTCTGGATTGAGCCTGACATACTGTAGGTCTGGTTTAAGCCTGACATACTGTAGATCTGGATTGAGCCTGACATACTGTAGATCTGGATTGAGCCTGACATAATGTAGGTCTGGATTGAGCCTGACATACTGTAGATCTGGATTAAGCCTGACATACTGTATGTCTGGATTGAGCCTGACATACTGTAGATCTGGATTAAGCCTGACATACTGTATGTCTGGATTGAGCCTGGCATACTGTAGGTCTGGTTTAAGCCTGACATACTGTAGATCTGGATTGAGCCTGGCACACTGTAGATCTGGATTGAGCCTGACATACTGTAGATCTGGATTGAGCCTGACATACTGTAGATCTGGATTGAGCCTGACATACTGTAGGTCTGGATTGAGCCTGACATACTGTAGATCTGGATTGAGCCTGACATACTGTAGATCTGGATTGAGCCTGACATACTGTAGATCTGGATTGAGCCTGACATACTGTAGATCTGGATTGAGCCTGACATACTGTAGGTCTGGATTGAGCCTGACATACTGTAGATCTGGATTGAGCCTGACATACTGTAGATCTGGATTGAGCCTGACATACTGTAGGTCTGGATTGAGCCTGACATACTGTAGATCTGGATTGAGCCTGACATACTGTAGATCTGGATTGAGCCTGACATACTGTAGGTCTGGATTGAGCCTGACATACTGTAGATCTGGATTGAGCCTGACATACTGTAGATCTGGATTGAGCTTGACATACTGTAGATCTGGATTGAGCCTGACATACTGTATGTCTGGATTGAGCCTGACATACTGTAGGTCTGGATTGAGCTTGACATACTGTAGATCTGGATTGAGCTTGACATACTGTAGGTCTGGATTGAGCCTGACATACTGTACGTCTGGATTGAGCCTGACATACTGTAGATCTGGATTGAGCTTGACATACTGTAGATCTGGATTGAGCCTGACATACTGTAGATCTGGATTGAACCTGACATACTGTAGATCTGGATTGAGCCTGACATACTGTAGATCTGGATTGAGCCTGACATACTGTAGATCTGGTTTGAGCCTGACATACTGTAGATCTGGATTGAGCCTGACATACTGTAGATCTGGATTGAGCCTGACATACTGTAGGTCTGGATTGAGCCTGACATACTGTAGATCTGGATTGAGCCTGACATACTGTAGGTCTGGATTGAGCCTGACATACTGTAGATCTGGATTGAGCCTGACATACTGTACGTCTGGATTGAGCCTGACATACTGTAGATCTGGATTGAGCTTGTCATACTGTAGATCTGGATTGAGCCTGACATACTGTAGATCTGGATTGAGCCTGACATACTGTAGATCTGGATTGAGCCTGACATACTGTAGATCTGGATTGAGCCTGACATACTGTAGATCTGGTTTGAGCCTGACATACTATAGATCTGGATTGAGCCTGACATACTGTAGGTCTGGATTGAGCCTGACATACTGTAGGTCTGGATTGAGCCTGACATACTGTAGATCTGGATTGAGCCTGACATACTGTAGGTCTGGATTGAGCCTGACATACTGTAGATCTGGATTGAGCCTGACATACTGTACGTCTGGATTGAGCCTGACATACTGTAGATCTGGATTGAGCTTGTCATACTGTAGATCTGGATTGAGCCTGACATACTGTAGATCTGGATTGAGCCTGACATACTGTAGATCTGGATTGAACCTGGCATACTGTAGATCTGGATTGAGCCTGACATACTGTAGATCTGGTTTGAGCCTGACATACTGTAGATCTGGATTGAGCCTGACATACTGTAGATCTGGATTGAGCCTGACATACTGTAGGTCTGGATTGAGCCTGACATACTGTAGATCTGGATTGAGCCTGACATACTGTAGGTCTGGATTGAGCCTGACATACTGTAGATCTGGATTGAGCCTGACATACTGTAGATCTGGATTGAGCCTGACATACTGTAGGTCTGGATTGAGCCTGACATACTGTAGATCTGGATTGAGCCTGACATACTGTAGATCTGGATTGAGCCTGACATACTGTAGGTCTGGATTGAGCCTGACATACTGTAGATCTGGGTTTTAGCCTGACATACTGTAAATCTAGATTGAGCCTGACATACTGTAGGTCTGGATTGAGCCTGACATACTGTATGGCTGGATTGAGCCTGACATACTGTAGGTCTGGATTGAGCCTGACATACTGTAGATCTGGATTGAGCCTGACATACTGTAGATCTGGATTGAGCCTGACATACTGTAGGTCTGGATTGAGCCTGACATACTGTAGATCTGGATTGAGCCTGACATACTGTAGATCTGGATTGAGCCTGACATACTGTAGGTCTGGATTGAGCCTGGCATACTGTAGATCTGGATTGAGCCTGACATACTGTAGGTCTGGATTGAGCCTGACATACTGTAGATCTGGATTGAGCCTGACATACTATACGTCTGGATTGAAATCATACACCTCCCACCTGTATTGTAATAATGTATTATATTTATAGTAATGTATTGTAATAATGTATTGTATTTATAGTATTGTGATAATGTATTATATTTATTGTATTGTAATAATGTATTATATTTATGGTATTGTATAGTAATACTGTATTGTATGTATAGTATTGTATTGTAATAATGTATTGTATTTATAGTATTGTATTGCAATAATGTATTGTATTTATAGTATTGTATTGTAATGATGTATTGTATTTATAGTATTGTATTGTAAAAACGTATTGCATTTTATAGCATTGTATTGTAATAATGTATTGTATTTTATAGTGTTGTATTGTAATAATGTATTGTATTTTATAGTATTGTATTGTAATAATGTATTGCATTACATTTTTTGTGTTGTGATAATATATTGTATTTTATAGTATTGTATTGTATTTTATAGTGTTGTATTGTAATAATGTAGTTTATTTTATAGTATTGTATTGTGATAATGTATTGCATTTTATAGTATTGTATTGTAATAATGTATTGTATTTTATAGTGTTGTATTGTAATAATGTATTGTATTTTATAGTATTGTATTGTAATAATGTATTGCATTTTTTAGTATTGTATTGTGATAATGTATTGCATTTTATAGTATTGTATTGTAATAATGTTTTGCATTGTACTGTACTGTATTGTGTTGTGATAATGTATTCTATTTCATATTATTGTATTGTAATAATGTATTGTATTTTATAGTGTTGTATTGTTATACTGTATTATATTTTATAATATTGTATTGTAATAATGTATTGTATTTTATAGTATTGTATTGTAGTTTCGTCTTCTAAAGGTCCTGTATGTGGCTCAGTTCATAAGAGCATGGCACTAGCAACACCTGAGTTGTGTCTTCAATTCCCACTGGGGTCACAAATGTGTAGACTCACTTCTGTCATTTTGGAAGCGTCTCCTACGTAAATGCCTTATAGTTCGGTAATACAGTACTGTACTTGTTAATACAATTTCAGTAAAGCAGTGTGAACTTCATTTTGGATAAATTCTTACTGTATAGGGGATTAATTTGTTACATACAGTACTTCTCTGATCTTGTCAATATCAAAAATTTTTTTTAAACTTACTGTGAAGTTAAATCATAATATTCATCATCATAACAGTACATGAGAGTGTATATCATACATTATATGTTTTTACTTTACAGATATACACTACCGGTCAAAAGTTTTAGAACACCTACTCATTCAAGGGTTTTTCTTTATTTTTACTATTTTCTACAATGTAGAATAATAGTGAATACATCAAAACTATGAAATAACACATATGGAATCATGTAGTAAAAAATATATTTTTTATAACAAACAAACCAAGAAGGAGAGTGATGGAGTGCTGCATCAGATGACTTGGCCTCCATAATCACCCAATCTCAACCCAATTGAGATGGTTTGGGATGAATCGGACCGCAGTGACGGAAAAGCAGCCAACAAGTGCTCAGCATATGTGGGAACTCCTTCAAGACTGTTGGAAAAGCATTCCAGGTGAAGCTCGTTGAGAGAATGCCATGAGTGTGCAAAGCTGTCATCAAGGCAAATGGTGACTATTTGAAGAAAATCAAATATAAAATATATTTTGATTTATTTAAAACTTTTTTGGTTACTACATGATTCCATATGTGTTATTTCATAGTTTTGATGTCTTCACTATTATTCCACAATGTAGAAAATAGTAAAAATAAAGAAAAACCCTTGAATGAGTAGGTGTTCTAAAACTTTTAACTTTTGTATATTTTCATTATGTAGTTCTCAAACATTTAGTAGACAAACTGGTTTAAAATAATTAGGTTTACCAAACAGTTAGGCGATAATCAATCAAGAGCAGTCAGATTAAGTAATAGTAAAAAGGTATTGTAACAAATGAAAAGACAATCATATCAAAAGTAATGTGAGCATTGCATTGTGAAAAGCAATCACTTTATATCTATATATATTTTTTTTATCTGTCATTTTATTGGAACATGTCTTGCAATGTGAAACATGTATTTCTAGATGAAACACTGATTGAGTTTGGTGAAAAAGTGACCGTATGATTTTGTGTGTTGTACATACATACGTACTTGTGAAAATTGCACCAAAGCGATAAAAAAAGACGATGAATGCACAGCTTCTCCACAACACTCGCACTCAAACTCCTCTAAAACTTCAGTGTGTGTGAATGTGTGTATGTGTGTGTGGTGTGAGTATGTGTGTGTATGTGTTCTCCACTATCACCTCCAGTGAGGGTGAAAACTACCTAGGCTTCTATCCTTCGTCGCTAATCGCCAATGACTTGGTCTCCTTTCCCCTCGCTGTGCTCTGCCTCCTGAAAACCTGAGCGGTAGAAAGCGGCGGGAGTGGAGGGTAATGGGGGGGGGTGGGTGGCGGGTGGGGAGCCCAGCTCAGGACTGAAAATGGCAGCTGTCAGGAGGAGTGACGAGAGCCTCCCCGTCCCATTCTCGTCCGACCGAGAGCTTTGAGAGCTTTGTCACATGCGGTACATACTCCAGGCCGTCAGAGTAAATGTGTGGCGGCAAGCTTGTCAAGTTGACTGAGGAGTTATGCCCGCGTGTGAACTCATGTGTGACTGCTTAGGTACTATTAAAAAAGCAGGGGGAGATGGGAATTTTTCTCCATCGATTCAGGGATACAGTATATTCAGGCTCCTATGAGGAAACTGTGATACATGACAGATGGATGAACAAGAGAGTTGGATGAACAAGAGGCCCTTAGGTCTGGGCACTCCAGACCTAAGGGCCTCATCTATAAGGTACTCAGTGCTTCTGGGTAAAGGTGTTCTGGTGTCTAGACCGTTCAAGGGCACCAACAGTTCCAGCTCAAGTCATACTACGTTCCTCATCTTGGCACCTCTTAGTAAGACAGCAAAAAAAAAAGAAAGAAAGCACAATGACCTGAAACGATCTGTTTCCGCTAGCATTGCTACACGCTCAAAAGGCAGTAGGTTATTGACGTTGCAAAATAACCAACTAAATAACCAACTAAATATCCAACGAAATAACCCGCTAACACCCTAGGTACATGTGAGTCGGGGAAAAACAACTAAAACTTTTAGAAAAATGTGGACTAACCCTTTAAACTTGATGTCATCAATACAGCCAATAGTTGTTTCAGAGATTGTTCTATTGATAGAAAAGGCCCTTTCAGGCAAACCCATTTTTATAAGTGACATACTACCGACAGATGCCAAGCCAGACGCGCATGGCCATATGAAGGTCACATGATCAACCGTACCATATGGGACTCTCAACTTATCGACGTGCGTGACCTCCTAACAGAATTCCGTACTGTACCTAGTTACATACTTCAATCTTTCATGCACATATTTCTAAGCATTTGCTATAAAATGCACATAAGAGTCAGAGTTCACCTAACTCCATCCCCCTTGAGTCGTTTCTTTAGGATCAAAGGTATCTATCTTTATAAACCACGTGACTGGGAGGAGAGAAAAGAAAAAATAATATTTTTCAGGGTTTGGAAAATCCATGCAAAAGTCTAAAGAACATCATGATGAAGAAGAACCATCAGCAAGATGAACACTAAACAGGGAAATTGTTCCCCGCTCTCTAGTCTGCCTCAGGCACTCTGAACTGGGGCAGGAAGCGGGAAAGGGATTGGACAGGGAGAGGAGGAGGGGGGGGGGGGTAGTTGTGCTGGGTCGTATTGGAAACACAGAGCGGTCGTTATCAGATCCAGATTATTTGTTGCGCATTAAGAAACAGCAAGGTTATATCCCAGATGGCACCCTAAACCCTACATAGCTCACTACTTCTGACCAGAGCCCTAACTAGTGCACTATATGGCTATATATATATAGTACACATTGGGACACACCCTATGTCTCATTGACTTGCCTTCCTTCTTTGAAAGTGTGTTTCCCCTCAGGGGATGAGGCTTTGCCTGGGTAACAATCACCAAACTGTAAAGAAAGGCCCCTACTCCAATCATCCCGTGTCATCGTTTAGCCCTCAAAACGATGTGAAGACAGCCATTTGAACCGGCTCCCACTTTGATTTAACTTCAGCTGGCTTCATACTGTTCAGCTGGCGAGTCACAATGGTTGTGCTCTTGCAGTTCTCTAACTCTCTCACCCCACTTTTCTCTCTCTCCCTCTGTCCCCGTCTTCCTCTATGTTGGAATATGAACCTGCACCACAGTCTGAGGTCCTGAGCGCTCTGGAGCAGGTTTCCATCAAGGATCTCGCTGTACTTTGCTCCATTAATCTTTGCCTCGATCCTGACTAGTCTCCCAGTCCCTGCCACTGAAAAACAGCCTCACAGCATGATGCTGCCTCCACCATGCTTCACCGTAGGGATGGTGCCAGGTTTCTTCCAGACATGATGCTTGGCATTCAGGCCAAAGAGTTTAATCTTGGTTTCATCAGACCAGAGAATCTTGTTTCTCATGGTCTGAGAGTCTTTAGGTGCCTTTTGGCAAACGCCAAGCGGGCTGTCATGTGCCTTTTACTGAGGAGTGGTTTCCGTCTGGCCAATCTACCATAAAGGCCTGATTGGTGGAGTCCTGCAGAGATGGTTGTCCTTCTGGACGGTTCTCCCATCTCCGCAGAGGAACTCTAGGGCTCTGTCAGAGTGACCATTGAGTTCTTGGTCACCTCCCCGACCAAGGCCCTTCTCCCCCAGATTGCTCAGTTTGGCTGGCCAGCTCTAGGAAGACTCTTGGTGGTTCCAAACTTCTTCCATTTAAGAATGATGGAGGCCACTGTGTTCTTGGGGACCTTCAATGCTGCAGAAATGTTTTTCGTACCCTTTCCCAGATCTGTGCCTCGACACATTCCTGTCTCGGAGCTCTACGGACAATTCCATCAAACCTCATGGCTTGGTTTTTGCTCTGACATGCACTGTCAACTGTGGGACCTTATATAGACAGGTGTGTGCCTTTCTAAATCATGTCCAATCAATTGAATATACCACAGGTGGACTCCAATCAAGTTGTAGAAACATCTCAAGGATGCTCAATGGAAACAGGATGCACCTGAGCTCAATTTCGAGTCTCATAGCAAAGGGTCTGAATACTTATGTAAATAATGATGTAAATGTTATTATATTTAATAAATTAGCAAATATTTCTAAAAAATAGTTTGTCCTTCATCATTATGGGGTATTTTGTGTAGATTGCTGAGGTTTATTTGTATTATTCCATTTTAGAATAAGGATGTAATGTAACAGAACGTGGAAAAAGAAAAAGGGTCTGAAAACCTTCCGAAAGCTCTGTATATACCATCACTCTCAATACCATCCTATCACATATATACCATCACTCTCAATACCATCCTATCATCTATATATACCATCACTCTCAATACCATCCTATCACATATATATACCATCACTCTCAATACCATCCTATCACATATATACCATCACTCTCAATACCATCCTATCATCTATATATACCATCACTCTCAATACCATCCTATCATCTATATATACCATCGCTCTCAATACCATCCTATCACATATACCATCACTCTCAATACCATCCTATCACATATATACCATCACTCTCAATACCATCCTATCATATATATACCATCACTCAATACCATCCTATCACATATATATACCATCACTCTCAATACCATCCTATCACATATATACCATCACTCTCAATACCATCCTATCACATATATACCATCACTCTCAATACCATCCTATCACATATATATACCATCACTCTCAATACCATCCTATCACATATACCATCACTCTCAATACCATCCTATCACATATATATACCATCACTCTCAATACCATCCTATCACATATACCATCACTCTCAATACCATCCTATCACATATATACCATCACTCTCAATACCATCCTATCACATATACCATCACTCTCAATACCATCCTATCACATATATACCATCACTCTCAATACCATCCTATCACATATATACCATCACTCTCAATACCATCCTATCACATATATACCATCACTCTCAATACCATCCTATCATATATATACCATCACTCTCAATACCATCCTATCACATATATACCATCACTCTCAATACCATCCTATCACATATATACCATCACTCTCAAAACCATCCTATCATCTATATATACCATCACTCTCAATACCATCCTATCACATATATATACCATCACTCTCAATACCATCCTATCATCTATATATACCATCACTCTCAATACCATCCTATCACATATATATACCATCACTCTCAATACCATCCTATCACATATACCATCACTCTCAATACCATCCTATCACATATATATACCATCACTCTCAATACCATCCTATCACATATACCATCACTCTCAATACCATCCTATCACATATACCATCACTCTCAATACCATCCTATCATATATATACCATCACTCAATACCATCCTATCACATATATACCATCACTCTCAATACCATCCTATCACATATATACCATCACTCTCAATACCATCCTATCATATATATACCATCACTCAATACCATCCTATCACATATATATACCATCACTCTCAATACCATCCTATCACATATACCATCACTCTCAATACCATCCTATCACATATACCATCACTCTCAATACCATCCTATCATCTATATACCATCACTCTCAATACCATCCTATCACATATATACCATCACTCTCAATACCATCCTATCATATATATACCATCACTCTCAATACCATCCTATCATATATATACCATCACTCTCAATACCATCCTATCATATATACCATCACTCTCAATACCATCCTATCACATATATACCATCACTCTCAATACCATCCTATCACATATATATATACCATCACTCTCAATACCATCCTATCATATATATACCATCACTCTCAATACCATCCTATCACATATATACCATCACTCTCAATACCATCCTATCACATATATACCATCACTCTCAATACCATCCTATCACATATATACCATCACTCTCAATACCATCATATCATCTATATATACCATCACTCTCAATACCATCCTATCATATATATACCATCACTCTCAATACCATCCTATCATCTATATATACCATCACTCTCAATACCATCCTATCATATATATACCATCACTCTCAATACCATCCTATCATCTATATATACCATCACTCTCAATACCATCCTATCACATATATACCATCACTCTCAATACCATCCTATCATATATATATATACCATCACTCTCAATACCATCCTATCACATATATACCATCACTCTCAATACCATCCTATCACATATATACCATCACTCTCAATACCATCCTATCACATATACCATCACTCTCAATACCATCCTATCATCTATATACCATCACTCTCAATACCATCCTATCACATATATACCATCACTCTCAATACCATCCTATCACATATATATACCATCACTCTCAATACCATCCTATCACATATACCATCACTCTCAATACCATCCTATCATATATATACCATCACTCTCAATTACCATCCTATCATATATATACCATCACTCTCAATACCATCCTATCATATATATACCATCACTCTCAATACCATCCTATCATATATACCATCACTCTCAATACCATCCTATCATCTATATATACCATCACTCTCAATACCATCCTATCATATATATACCATCACTCTCAATACCATCCTATCATATATATACCATCACTCTCAATACCATCCTATCATATATACCATCACTCTCAATACCATCCTATCACATATATACCATCACTCTCAATACCATCCTATCACATATATATATACCATCACTCTCAATACCATCCTATCACATATATATACCATCACTCTCAATACCATCCTATCATATATATACCATCACTCTCAATACCATCCTATCATATATATATACCATCACTCAATACCATCTCATCTGCTTCTCCCAGATCATCATCACTTGAGGTTCCTTACTGTCTCAATGTGGTAATTTATATTTATTATTGTTTTGGTTCGACTTGCATACGCAATTCAGCTTTTAGCTGCCATGTATACACAACTAAAGTCTAACTAACTAAAGTCTAACTAACTAAAGTCTAACTAACTAAAGTCTACACTGATACGTCTCTGTGTACGTGCACTCTTTGCATGTATATCATGTACAAATGAGGGTCTGTATGAACGCACGTATGTGTTAGTGTGTGTGTGTGTGTGTGTGCATTCATGTATGTGTGTGTGTGTGTGTGTGTGTGTGTGTGTGTGTGTGTGTGTGTGTGTGTGTGTGTGTGTGTGTGTGTGTGTGTGTGTGTGTGTGTGTGTGTGTGTGTGTGTGAGCATGCTTTGAAAATGTGTGAGCGTGTGTGCCAGACGATGCTTACACAGTCTGCTCAACCTCTCAGGGCCTCAGAGACATTTGATCAGAGGTGTGTGTGTGTGTGTATGTGCTTGCGTGTGTGTATGTGCGTGTGCGTGTGTGTGTTTGTCTTTGTGTGTGTGTGTGTGTGTGTGTGTGTGTGTGTGTGTGTGTGTGTGTGTGTGTATGTGTGTGTGTGTGTGTGTGTGTGTGTGTGTGTGTGTGTGTGTGTGTGTGTGTGTGTGTGTGTGTGTGTGTGTGTGTGTGTGTGTGTGTGTGTGTTGGAGAAGATGGTTAGAGAACAACACTGACAGTAATCTATACAGCTCTGGACGGGAAGTTGAGAAAACGATCAGGATGAGCAGGTGCCATTTGACGAACGAAGCGTGTGTGTGTTTGTCAGTCTGCGTGTGTGTGTTTGTGAAGTGTGTCTGTCTCTGTGTGTGTTTTTGACAGGCTATCCTGCCTGTCAGGCTAACACACAGAGAGGATAAAGTAGGAGACCAGGGATAGAGAGATAAACCTAAAAGGAAGTGATTCCCATACCGTCCGTAACAAAGCCATCAACTACAGAGAGATGAACCTGGAGAAGAGTCCCCTAAGCAAACTGGTCCTGGGGCTCTGTTCACAAACACAAACAGACCCCACAGAGCCCCAGGACAGCAACACAATTAGACCCAACCAAATCATGAGAAAACAAAAAGATAATTACTTGGCACGTTGGAAAGAATTAACAAAAAAGCAGAGCAAACTAGAATGCTATTTGGCCCTAAACAGAGAGTACACAGTGGCAGAATACCTGACCACTGTGACTGACCCAAACTTAAGGAAAGCTTTGACTATGTACAGACTCAGTGAGCATAGCCTTGCTATTGAGAAAGGTCGCCGCAGGCAGACCTGGCTCTCAAGAGAAGACAGGCTGTGCACACTGCCCACAAATTGAGGTGGAAACTGAGCTGTACGTACTAACCTCCTGCCAAATGTATGACCATATTAGAGACAGATATTTCCCTCAGATTACACAGACCCCTAAAGAATTTGAAAACAAATCCAATTTTGATAAACTCCCATATCTACTGGGTGAAATTCCACAGTGTGCCATCACAGCAGCAAGGTTTGTGACCTGTTGCCACAAGAAAAGGGCAACCAGTGAAGAACAAACACCATTGTAAATACAACCCATATTTATGTTTATTTATTTTCCCTTTTGTACTTTAACTATTTGGACATTGTTATAACACTGTATATATACATAATATGACATTTGAAATGTCTTTGTTCTTTTGGAACTTTTGTGAGTGTAATGTTTACTGTTCATTTTAAAATTGTTAATTTCACTTTTGTTTATTATCTATTTCACTTGCTTTGGCAATGTAAGCATGTTTCCCATGCCAATAAAGGCCCTTAAATTGAAATTGAAACGACAGAGACAGAGCTGGGGGAGAGAATGAGAGAGAGAGAGAAAGAGAGAGAAAGAGAGCGAAAGAGAGAGAGAGAGAGAGAGAGAGAGAGAGAGAGAGAGAGAGAGAGAGAGAGAGAGAGAGAGAGAGAGAATGAGAGAGAGAGAGAGAGAGAGAGATTGAGAGATTCATGACAGATTTTACTTTATGAATGAGTTTTTGGAGAGGTTATTTATTCAAGTGTTTTTTAGCAGGTGTCTGAGGGATACAGAGAGATGAGGACCATGCATATGGGACTAAGTACATAACAAAGTAGAATTCCACAGTAAAGATTATATTCAACTCAAATCAGATCAATGTCTAATTTTTGTTTACATTGTATCCGTCTCAACGGACCTACCAGTACGCTCATAATTGGACAGATTAAACTATGCGACAACGGGACATTTGATTGAAACTTGCTTCTCTTGATCGTCAGTAAAATTAACACATGTATAAAATATTGATTACTATGTATAGCTTTGTAAGATTATAAATGACCGACCACCCAGTTCTGGAGTAGTTAGAATGTCTTTTTCCTGTTTTTGAGAGGAGCTGGATAGTAGTTTTCTGGAGATTTCCAGCTGTTGCACTAAGCTAATATGTTACCTTCAACTTCCTTCAAACTGCACGCAGATACATAAAAATGGTATCCATGAGTTCGTCTAGTAAAGTCACCAGCAGGGAATTCATAACACTACCCCGCCCCCTAGACTCTCAGGTCAGAGAGAGTTTGAGAGGCAGGTTTACGGTACCTCCTAGACTCTCAGCTCAGAGAGAGTTTGAGAGGCAGGTTTACGGTGCCCCCCAGACTCTCAGGTCAGAGAGAGTTTGAGAGGCAGGTTTACGGTGCCCCCTAGACTCTCAGGTCAGAGAGAGTTTGAGAGGCAGGTTTACGGTACCTCCCAGACTCTCAGGTCAGAGAGAGTTTGAGAGGCAGGTTTACGGTACCTCCTAGACTCTCAGGTCAGAGAGAGTTTGAGAGGCAGGTTTACGGTACCTCCTAGACTCTCAGCTCAGAGAGAGTTTGAGAGGCAGGTTTACGGTACCTCCTAGACTCTCAGGTCAGAGAGAGTTTGAGAGGCAGGTTTACGGTACCTCCTAGACTCTCAGCTCAGAGAGAGTTTGAGAGGCAGGTTTACGGTACCTCCTAGACTCTCAGCTCAGAGAGAGTTTGAGAGGCAGGTTTACGGTACCTCCCAGACTCTCAGGTCAGAGAGAGTTTGAGAGGCAGGTTTACGGTACCTCCCAGACTCTCAGGTCAGAGAGAGTTTGAGAGGCAGGTTTACGGTACCTCCCAGACTCTCAGGTCAGAGAGAGTTTGAGAGGCAGGTTTACGGTACCTCCTAGACTCTCAGCTCAGAGAGAGTTTGAGAGGCAGGTTTACGGTACCTCCTAGACTCTCAGGTCAGAGAGAGTTTGAGAGGCAGGTTTACGGTACCTCCCAGACTCTCAGGTCAGAGAGAGTTTGAGAGGCAGGTTTACGGTACCTCCTAGACTCTCAGGTCAGAGAGAGTTTTAGAGGCAGGTTTACGGTACCTCCCAGACTCTCAGGTCAGAGAGAGTTTGAGAGGCAGGTTTACGGTACCTCCTAGACTCTCAGGTCAGAGAGAGTTTGAGAGGCAGGTTTACGGTACCTCCTAGACTCTCAGCTCAGAGAGAGTTTGAGAGGCAGATTTAAGGTACCCCCTAGACTCTCAGGTCAGAGAGAGTTTGAGAGGCAGGTTTACGGTACCTCCTAGACTCTCAGGTCAGAGAGAGTTTGAGAGGCAGGTTTACGGTACCTCCTAGACTCTCAGCTCAGAGAGAGTTTGAGAGGCAGGTTTACGGTACCTCCTAGACTCTCAGGTCAGAGAGAGTTTGAGAGGCAGGTTTACGGTACCTCCCAGACTCTCAGGTCAGAGAGAGTTTGAGAGGCAGGTTTACGGTACCTCCTAGACTCTCAGGTCAGAGAGAGTTTTAGAGGCAGGTTTACGGTACCTCCCAGACTCTCAGGTCAGAGAGAGTTTGAGAGGCAGGTTTACGGTACCTCCTAGACTCTCAGGTCAGAGAGAGTTTGAGAGGCAGGTTTACGGTACCTCCTAGACTCTCAGCTCAGAGAGAGTTTGAGAGTTAGATTTAAGGTACCCCCTAGACTCTCAGGTCAGAGAGAGTTTGAGAGGCAGGTTTACGGTACCTCCTAGACTCTCAGGTCAGAGAGAGTTTGAGAGGCAGGTTTACGGTACCTCCTAGACTCTCAGCTCAGAGAGAGTTTGAGAGGCAGGTTTACGGTACCTCCTAGACTCTCAGCTCAGAGAGAGTTTGAGAGGCAGGTTTACGGTACCTCCCAGACTCTCAGGTCAGAGAGAGTTTGAGAGGCAGGTTTACGGTACCTCCCAGACTCTCAGGTCAGAGAGAGTTTGAGAGGCAGGTTTACGGTACCAGGCTCTGGTGGTAGGGGTTGGTGAGTGACGTGTGCAGCTCAGGGTTTGTGAGGTGCTGATAACAGCCACCGGCATGTAATTCATAACACTACCGCCATGGCCGCAGAGGAGGTAAGGGTGTCGAGGGTGCTGCAGCTCCCCCTGAAAAAAATCCAGAATAAAATATTAAAAGAATAATAAATAAAATTATGTTTTCTCACCAAAGTAGTGCACACGACCTTTACTAGTCCTGTATTAGCGAACCGTTAAAGCCGTCTGTAGCGAGGGCAAAAAGCCCCCTTAATGCAATTTCATGTAGTATGACGAAAACGTGAGAACAATGTTGATTCTGGACTCAACCAACGTCAGTCCCGTGTGAACAGGGAAGTAAAACATGATTCAATCTGCTTAGCCCTTTGTCTTCCATTGTTGCAACGTGACAATATGGTGACGGCATTAAAAGGTGAGAGGAGAAGATAGGGTTGACTTCCTCTGCGACTGTTGAACCGGCCTACAACAACCTCATCTGTGACTGTTCAACCAGCCTACATCTGTGACTGTTGAACCAGCCTACAACAACCTCATCTGTGACTGTTGAACCAGCCTACATCTGTGACTGTTGAACCGGCCTACAACAACCTCATCTGTGACTGTTGAACCAGCCTACATCTGTGACTGTTGAACCAGCCTACATCTGTGACTGTTGAACCAGCCTACAACAACCTCATCTGTGACTGTTGAACCAGCCTACAACAACCTCATCTGTGACTGTTGAACCAGCCTACAACAACCTCATCTGTGACTGTTGAACCAGCCTACAACAACCTCATCTGGGACTGTTGAACCAGCCTACAACAACCTCATCTGTGACTGTTCAACCAGCCTACATCTGTGACTGTTCAACCAGCTTACAACAACCTCATCTGTGACTGTTGAACCAGCCTACAACAACCTTATCTGTGACTGTTCAACCAACCTACATCTGTGACTGTTCAACCAGCCTACATCAACAACCAAGCAGTCACTCCGGCATTTCTTTGGTTCATCAGCTGAGGGATGGGGCTGGAGAAATGGAACCGCTCTCAAATTCATAGATGCAAAAACAGACCATCCATGTTATCAAAATGATTGTTTTAACCATGTTTTGAGGCGAAACAGTCACTGTAAAAAAATATATATATATATCAAAAAATAAAATAAATAATCCAAAACAGAATCTATAACAAATAGTAAAGATATTACAGATAATATCACTATTAAACTTTTGACAGAATGTTTGTTTATTGTTTATTCCATGTGTAACTCTGTGTTGTTGTTTGTGTCGAACTGCTTTGCTTTATCTTGGCCAGGTCGCAGTTGTAAATGAGAACTTGTTCTCAACTAGCCTACCTGGTTAAATAAAGGATTAAATAAATAAAATATAAAATAACTTAACAATTAGTATCTGAGTATTGGCCATATTCAACTTTCAACTAACTCTTGTGAAAGGAAACAAGACATGAACCATGACACACTGTTCTTCCCCTCTCCCACACTGAGAGTGTGTGTATGCATGCATCTGTGTCTCTGTGTGTGTGTGTGTGTGTGTGTGTGTGTGTGTGTGTGTGTGTGTGTGTGTGTGTGTGTGTGTGTGTGTGTGTGTGTGTGTGTGTGTGTGTGTGAGAAATATTCACATTAAGTCTGACGGGCCAAGCAACAGCAACAATTACCTCGTCCATCCAGACAGGATTCCTTCCCTCGTTCTCTCTCTCTCTCTCTCTCTCTCTCTCTCTCTCTCTCTCTCTCTCTCTCTCTCTCTCTCTTTCTCTCTCCGCCAGAGAAAAGGAGGGGTGATGGGAAGAGACATGGAGGGTTGACTTCCTTTTACAGTTTCCTGTTGAGGAGGAGCTGCCCTGGCCATATTTGCCATGCCATCGATGGAGCCCATTCACAACTTTATACAGTCAGTAGGATACACACAATCCAAAAAACGAACGCAAAATTTAAGCACTGTTATGATGTCAAGACTTTATTTTGGTGTTTTGTATTTTAACATCATAAAATGATATTGTTTGAAATAGGCCCCTGAGATCAGAGACCATATTCACAACGTCTCAGTGTAGGAATGTTGACATAGGATCAGATTTGGATTTTTAGATCGTAATGAATAACATTTACATGATCAGAGGGTGATCTGATCCCAGATCAGATTTGGATTTTTAGATCGTAATGAATAACATTTATATGAACAGAGGGTGATCTGATCCCAGATCAGATTTGGATTTTTAGATCGTAATGAATAACATTTATATGAACAGAGGGTGATCTGATCCCAGATCAGAATACAAGGCCTGTATTCTTTTTGAAATGGACAATCTAAGATACAATCAGTCATCACACCAGCGCTGACTTAGGAAACATTTGGGTTTAATTCATAGTGACATTCCAATTTTACTAATCATTCAACTCACTAAGTAAGGTTTTCAAATGACTAAGTAGGTTTCCACACTCACAAAGAGTTTAAGAAACCTTGGTCTGAAGTCATACTTCGGCTTGTCTCTTTGACTCCCACACCAACACTAGTGTTTGAAATTCAAAATGACTGTTCATATTCGTTGACATTAATCCGTTGTGTCTAACCGACGTTTCGCTAACTGACGGTTTCGCTAACTGACGGTTTCGCTAACTGACGGTTCCCTACATTGAACAGTTGCCTATACACACGCTATCTCCTCTCCCGATTAAACTCCTTGACCCACTCCACATCTCTCTAATGGAAATAAGTTAAAAGGTACTTCTTCATGCTGACTTCACCTGCTTAGGGCCCTGCAGTTTTTTAAAGTCGATTAATCCCGACTTCATCTCTAATCCAATTAAACAGTAGAGCGGAGGGCCTGTCTATGCAGAACATGTTTCTAACGGGCCAACTGAAAAAAAGACTCAGGACAGATTCAACCTCAGATATTTAATTCCTTAATCGCTTAAGGGCGCTGTCACTGATAGGGAGGAGGAAGAGGAGGAAGCACTACACACACACACACACACACACACACACACACACACACACACACACACACACACACACACACACACACACACACACACACACACACGCACACACACACACACACAGCTTAATCTACTGTACATCTTCATACAGGCCTTAATCTGTGGAATGACTCAACCATGAACCACTAGGAGAATGAGGACATACATCACAGAGAGCAGTGCAGTTTTATCATAGAATCACTCATCCACGAAGCTCTTCATTCCAAAAAAAGAATGGATAAGATAAGCACCATATCATTTATGGACAAGATAAGATCTGTATAATTTATGGACAAGATAAGATCTGTAAAATGTATGGATAAAATAAGCTTGTATAATTTATGGACAAAATAAGCTATGGATAATTTATGGATAAGATAAGCTCTGTAAAATGTATGGATGAGATAAGCTCTGTAAAATGCATGGACAAGATAAGCTCTGTATAATTTATGGATAAGATAAGTTCCGTATAATTTATGGACAAGATACGATCTGTATAATTTATGGATAAGATAAGCTCTGTATAATTTATGGATAAGATAAGCTCTGTATAATTTATGGATAAGATACGCTCTGTAAAATGTATGGATAATATAAGCTCCGTATAATTTATGGATAAGATATGTTCCGTATAATTTATAGACAAGATAAGATCTGTATAATTTATGGATAAGATAAGCTCTGTAAAATGTATGGATAAGATAAGCTCCGTATAATTTATGGATAAGATAAGCTCTGTATAATTTATGGATAAGATAAGCTCTGTATAATTTATGGATAAGATACGCTCTGTAAAATGTATGGATAATATAAGCTCCGTATAATTTATGGATAAGATATGTTCCGTATAATTTATAGACAAGATAAGATCTGTATAATTTATGGATAAGATAAGCTCTGTAAAATGTATGGATAAGATAAGCTCCGTATAATTTATGGATAAGATAAGCTCCGTATAATTTATGGATAAGATAAGCTCTGTATAATTTATGGATAAGATAAGCTCTGTAAAATGTATGGATAAGATAAGCTCCGTATAATTTATGGATAAGATAAGATCCGTATAATTTATGGACAAGATAAGATCCGTATAATTTATGGATAAGATAAGCTCTGTAAAATGTATGGATAAGATAAGCTCCGTACAATTTATGGATAAGATAAGCTCTGTATAATTTATAGATAAGATAAGCTCTGTAAAATGTATGGATAAGATAAGCTCCGTATAATTTATGGATAGAATAAGCACCATATAATATCCAGGTTTTACGTGGTGCTTATATTTTACGTGGATTAGAAGTTGAGCCTTACAGTATAGGTGGATATGAACATCCGATGGTACTGATGACACTTTTAGGGGTCAGAAAACCTCTGACATACAGTGGATGCTACATAGCAAACATGAGCATACATGCAAAACACACACATGTACAGTCACACGCTTCCTGTGTTCTGTTTGACTTGACGCACACGGTCTCCTGATTGATAGATACCGTTTATATCTGGACAACACACTCAATTTCAACTACGGTGATGTCACTCGTGACAAACAATGCTTTCTCAGAACAAGCTAAAACAACAGTTAATATGATAATGATGAAGCATAGACGTAATTAGTGGGCGATGAATCACTGTTATTGTGACTAATATTTCCGTTGGTTCTCTTTTATTGAGGCAGCTTGATTTTAACGACGCCTCTCCAATTATCGATAATTAGTATTTTGTTTTTGAAGGACAAACCCACTGCTGGTGTGCGTGGCCAAAGACCTCCATTTTGTTGTGTCATGTGACTATCGCTCCGGTTCCAATCCAAGTGAAAAAGAAAAGATGGCGTAAAGTTCCAACCCGACTTTGATTTGTTTATTTTCTTTGTCATTAGAATATATATTTTTAAACTCGATAAAGTCTACACCCGTTTGTATCCGGCGCATGTGAAATATACAATTTTTATTTTTTTATTTGCCAATGTCATTTATCAAACTCCAGGTGGTGCTATGTATGGTGAAATTAGAGCTCTTTGGCCAAGTACACCAGTGGTCTTCGATATAACAATGCATATGTAGAAAATACCTCATCCCTACTGTAAAATATGGTGGTGGGTCTTTGATGTTATGGGGCTATTTTGCTTCCACTGGTAGTGGGGCCCTCTTTCCATGGATAGGGATACATTTTAAAAGTTTCTTTCAGAGGGAATATGAAATGCATAACTATAGTAGCAATTGAAAGGGAACAGTTTGGAGACAATGGGAAAAAATGATTAGACCAAAGGTGAGGACACAACAGTTCACCTGACAAGACTGAATCCAAACATCACACTGTTGATTTTATATGCATTTTGCATTTGTTGATAACAAAATCAGAAAATACTCTGGATACATTCAGTAACATGATAAGGCTGCTCCCGGAAAAGGTGGGGTAGGTGCAACATAACAGGAGAAAATGACAAGGGTTTGAGTGAGAGGACTAATAGGTGTCTCGAAGTGGCCACATTGACACAAAGTTGTACAGTTCCTAAGCAATTTCAATGCACTTTTATGACTCAAAGAAGAGTCTAAATGTAAGGTGTTATTTTGAGCTCTCCTGTGCCGTTGAGGAACTAGAGCGAGCACACTTGTAGATGTTTTGTGTGGAACACAACCCTGCATCACCGACATTACACAATCACTGTTGTTGTTTACGTAATCCAAAAAACGGACCGTTTTAAATCGCAATCTGGGTCAGGTGGGCATCATTTGAAAGCTTGTTCTATTGCCAACATGACTAGCGAAGTTATAAAATACAATCTTACAGTGCTATGCTTTCACAAGGCAATTCAGAGAAACTGATCAACATTTTGGTGCGCATAGAAAGAAGTCATGAGTGCATCCAGGTGTGTGATCCATAACACATTTTCTTCTAAATTAAGGCAGTTATACATTTTAAAAACATAACAATATTTTTTTCATACCAGATTTCACAACATATTAAATGTGTGCCCTCAGGCCTCGACTCTACTACCATATATCTATAACACAAAACCCATGTGTACGTGTGTGTATAGTGGGTATGTTATTGTGTGTTTGTATGCTTGTGTCTATGTTTGTGTTGCTTCACAGTCCCCGCTGTTCCATAAGGTGTATTTTTATCCGTTTTTTAAATCTGATTTTACTGCTTGCATCAGTTACTTGATGTGGAATAGAGTTCCATGCAGTCATGGCTCTATGTAGTACTATGCACCTCCCATAGTGTTCTGGACTTGGGGACTGTGAAGAGACCTCGTGTGGCATGTCTTGTGGGGTATGCTGGGGTGTCCGAGTTGTGTGCCAGTAGTTCAAACAGACAGCTTGGTGCATTCAACATGTCAATACCTCTCACAAATAGTAGTGATGAAGTCAATCTCTCCTCCACTTTGAGCCAGGAGAGATTGACGTTCATATTATTAATGTTAGCTCTCTGTGTACATCGAAGGGCCAGCCATGCTGACCTGTTTTGAGCCTATTGCAATTTTCCTAAGCCCCTCTTTGTGGCACCTGACCACACGACTGAACAGTAGTCCAGATGCGACAAAACTAGGGCCTGTAGGACCTGCCTTGTTGACAGTGTTGTTAAGAAGATAGAGCAGCGCTTTATTATGGACAGACTTCTCCCCATTTTAGCTATTGTTGTATCAATATGTTTTGACCATGACAGTTTACAGTCCAGGGTTACTACAAACAGTTTAGTGTCTTCAACTTGCTCAAATTCAACAATGATTTGTCCCAAATACAATGCTTTTATATATTTTTTATATTTAGGGCTAATTTATTCCTTGTTCCTTTAAAACTAACTGCAGCTCGTTGTTAAGTGTTGCAGTGATTTCACTCACTGTAGTAGCTGAAGTCTATCGTGTTGAGTCATCCGCATACACAGACACACTGGCTTTACTCAAAGTCAGTGGCATGTCGTTAGTAAAGATTGAAAAAAGTAAGGGGCCTAGACAGCTGCCCTGGGGAATTCCTGATTCTACTTGGATTTTGTTGGTTGGAGAGGCTTCCATTAAAGAACACCCTCTGTGTTCTGTTAGACAGTTAACTCTTTATCCACAGTATAGCAAAGCCATAACACATACGTTTTTCCAGCAACAGACTATGATCGATAATGTCAAAAGCCGCACTGAAGTCTAACAAAACAGCCCCCACAATCATTTTATCATCAATATCTCTCAGCCAATCATCAGTAACTTATGTAATGGCTGTGCTTGTTGAATGTCCTTCCCCATAAGCATGCTGAAAGTCTGTTGTCAATTTGTTTACTGTAAAATAGCATAGTATCTGGTCAAAAACAATTTTTTCCAAAAGTTTACTAAGGGTTGGTAACTTCTTTGGGCTGCAAGCCCGAAGCCGGGCACAATATGACAACAGCCACTTCAAGTGCAGGGCGCGAAATTCAAAATATATTTTTTAGAAATATTTAACTTTCACACATTAACAAGTCCAATACAGCATATGAAAGATAAACATCTTGTGAATCCAGCCAACATGTCCGATTTTTTAAATGTTTTACAGCGAAAACACCACATATATTTATGTTAGCTCACCACCAAATACAAAAAAGGACAGACATTTTTCACAGCACAGGTAGCATGCACAAAGCCAACCTAACTAACCAAGAACCAACCAAACTAACCAACAAACAACTTCATCAGATGACAGTCTTATAACATGTTATACAATAAATCTATGTTTTGTTCGAAACATGTGCATATTTGAGGTATAAATCAGTTTTACATTGCAGCTACCATCACAGCTACCGTCACAAATAGGACCGAAGCAGCCAGAGTAATTACAGACACCAACGTCAAATACCTAAATACTCATCATAAAACATTTCTGAAAAATCGATGGTGTACAGCAAATTAAAGACAAACATCTTGTGAATCCAGCCAATATTTCCGATTTTTTAAGTGTTTTACAGCGAAAACACAATATAGCATTATATTAGCTTACTACAATAGCCTACCACACTACCGCATTCATTCATCAAGGCACGTTAGCGATAGCAATAGGCACGTTAGCGATAGCGAATAAACCAGCAAAAGATATATAATTTTTGACTAACCTTGATAAGCTTCATCAGATGACAGTCCTATAACATCAGGTTATACATACACTTATGTTTTGTTCGAAAATGTGCATATTTAGAGCTGAAATCAGTGGTTATACATTGTGCTAACGTAGCATCTTTTTCCCAGAATGTGCGGATATTTTTATGACACTCAACTATTCTGACCAAATAACTATACATAAACGTTACTAAAAAATACATGTTGTATAGGAAATGATAGATAAACTAGTTCTTAATGCAATCGCCGTGTTAGAATTCTAAAAATAACTTCATTACGACATCCAGCTTAGTTATAGCGAGAGAGTGCCCAAACTCTGGGCGCAAACTACTAGTACAACATGTTCGACAGATATATGAAATAGCATCATAAAATGGGTCCTACTTTTGATGATCTTTCATCAGAATGTTCTACAAGGGGTCCTTTGTCGGGAACAATCGTTGTTTGGATTTAGAATGTCCTCTTCTCCAGTCAATTAGCACGGAAAGCTAGCAAAGTGGCGCGAAGCTCTCCTTCCTGAACAAAGGCACACAACGCAACACGCCTAACGTCCCGAAAAAATTTCAATAATCTAATAAAACTATATTGAAAAAACATACTTTACGATGATATTGTCACATGTATCAAATAAAATCAAAGCCGGAGATATTAGTCGTCTATAACTACAGCTTATCAGAAGGCAAAACCAGGTCCCTTCACGCGCTCTCCAGAAAACAGGAAACTGGTGACACGTCATGCCGAGAGCTTTTATTCGACCCCAGATCAAGTTATACACTCCATTTCTTCTCTCACTGCCTGTCGACATCTAGTGGAAGACGTATGAAGTGCATGTATTCTAATAAATATCAAGGACATTTATAGGCAGGCCCTAGAACAGAGCATCGATTTCAGATTTTCCACTTCCTGTCAGGAAGTTTGCTGCAAAATGAGTTCTGTTTTACTCACAGATATAATTCAAACGGTTTTAGAAACTAGAGAGTGTTTTCTATCCAATAGTAATAATAATATGCATATTGTACGAGCAAGAATTGAGTACGAGGCCGTTTGAAATGGGCACCTTTTATCCAGGCTACTCAATACTGCCCCTGCAGCCCAAAGAGGGTAACAGGCTGATTGGTCGGCTATTTGAGCCAATTAAGGGGGATTTACTATTCTTAGGTAGGGGAATAACTTTAGCTTCCCTCCAGGCCTGAGGGCACACACTTTCTAGTAGGCTTAAATTGAAGATATGGTAAATAGGGGTCATAATATCGTCCGCTATTATCCTCAGTAATTTTCCATCCAAGTTGTCAGACCCTTGTGGCTTGTCATTGTTGATAGACAATAATACTTTTTCCACCTCTTCCACACTTACTTTACGGAATTCAAAATTACAATGCTTGTCTTTTATAATTTGGTCAAATATACTTGGATGTGTACTGTCAGCGTTTGTTGCTGGCATGTCATGCCTAAATTTGCTAATCTTGCCAATGAAAAAAATCATTAAAGTAGTTGGCAATCTCAAGGCTCATGCCTTGGCAGCAGCCAATGGGGATCCCTGTCATGTTTTGTCTTTTGATTATCATGTCTTGTCCCTGTGCTTCCCTTCCATTTGTCTCCCTCTGCTGGTCTTAGTAGGTTCTTTCCCTCTCTCTTCCCCTCCCTCTCTTCCTCTCTCGCTCTCTCTCTATCGTTCCGTTCCTGCTCCCAGCTGTTCCTCATTCTCCTAACTACCTCATTTAATCTTTCACACCTGTCCCCTATTTTGCCCTCTGATTAGAGTTCCTATTTCTCCCTCTGTTTTCCGCTTCTGTCCTTGTCGGATCTTTGTTTGATGTTTGCTGTTCCGTGTCCTGGTTCCGCCCTGTCGTGTTTTTGCCTTCATCAGATGCTGCGTGTGAGCAGGCGTCCTGGTTCCGCCCTGTCGTGTTTTTGCCTTCATCAGATGCTGCGTGTGAGCAGGTGTCATCTAAGATATATCCAGGAGTACCGTTTTGTTTAAGTTTGGAATAAAGACTCTGTTTTTGTTAAGTCGCTTTTGGGTCCTCATTCATCTGCATAACAGAAAGATCCGACCAGTATGGACCCAGCGACTACGGATTCTCGCAACACTGCCATCGAGATCCAGGGAGCAATGCTCGGCAGACACGAGCAGGAATTGTCTGCTGCTCGTCATGCCGTTGAGACCCTGGCCGCTCAGGTTTCCAACCTCTCAGGACAGTTTCAGAGTCTTCGTCTCGTGCCACCTGTTACTTCCTGGTCTTCCGAGTCTTCGGAACCTAGGGTTAATAACCCACCATGTTACTCTGGGCAACCCACTGAGTGCCGCTCCTTTCTGACCCAGTGTGATATTGTGTTTTCTCTCCAGCCCAACACATACTCACGAGAGAGAGCTCGGATCGCCTACGTCATATCACTCCTTACTGGTCGGGCTCGGGAGTGGGGCACAGCTATCTGGGAGGCAAGGGCTGAGTGTACTAACGATTATCAGAGCTTTAAAGAGGAGATGATACGGGTTTTTGATCGTTCAGTTTTTGGGAAGGAGGCTTCCAGGGTCCTGGCTTCCCTATGTCAAGGTGATCGATCCATAACGGATTACTCTATAGAGTTTCGCACTCTTGCTGCATCCAGTGACTGGAACGAGCCGGCGTTGCTCGCTCGTTTTCTGGAGGGACTTCACGCTGAGGTTAAGGATGAGATTCTCTCCCGGGAGGTTCCTTCCAGCATGGACTCTTTGATTGCACTCGCCATCCGCATAGAACGACGGGTAGATCTTCGTCACCGAGCTCGTGGAAGAGAGCTCGCGTTAACGGTGTTTCCCCTCTCCGCATCTCAACCATCTTCTCCCATCAGCTCAGAGACTGAGCCCATGCAGCTGGGAGGTATTCGCATCTCGACTAAGGAGAGGGAACGGAGAATCACCAACCGCCTTTGTCTCTATTGCGGTTCTGCTGGACATTTTGTCATGTCATGTCCAGTAAAAGGCCAGAGCTCATCAGTAAGCGGAGGGCTACTGGTGAGCGCTACTACTCAGGTCTCTCCATCAAGATCCTGTACTACCTTGTCGGTCCATCTACGCTGGACCGGTTCGGCTGCTTCCTGCAGTGCCTTGATAGACTCTGGGGCTGAGGGTTGTTTTATGGACGAAGCATGGGCTCGGAAACATGACATTCCTCTCAGACAGTTAGGGAAGCCCACGCCCATGTTCGCCTTAGATGGTAGTCTTCTCCCCAGTATCAGATGTGAGACACTACCTTTAACCCTCACAGTATCTGGTAACCACAGTGAGACCATTTCCTTTTTGATTTTTCGTTCACCTTTTACACCTGTTGTTTTGGGTCATCCCTGGCTAGTATGTCATAATCCTTCTATTAATTGGTCTAGTAATTCTATCCTATCCTGGAACGTTTCTTGTCATGTGAAGTGTTTAATGTCTGCTATCCCTCCTGTGTCTTCTGTCCCCTCTACTCAGGAGGAACCTGGTGACTTGACAGGAGTGCCGGAGGAATATCATGATCTGCGCACGGTCTTCAGTCGGTCCAGAGCCAGCTCCCTTCCTCCTCACCGGTCGTATGATTGTTGTATTGATCTCCTTCCGGGGACCACTCCCCCTCGGGGTAGACTTTACTCTCTGTCGGCTCCCGAACGTAAGGCTCTCGAGGATTATCTGTCTGTTTCTCTCAACGCCGGTACCGTGGTGCCTTCTTCCTCTCCCGCCGGAGCGGGGTTTTTCTTTGTTAAGAAGAAGGACGGTACTCTGCGCCCCTGTGTGGATTATCGAGGGCTGAATGACATAACGGTTAAGAATCGTTATCCGCTTCCCCTTATGTCGTCAGCCTTCGAGATGCTGCAGGGAGCCAGGTTCTTTACTAAGTTGGACCTTCGTAACGCTTACCATCTCGTACGCATCAGAGAGGGGGACGAGTGGAAAACGGCGTTTAACACTCCGTTAGGGCATTTTGAATACCGGGTTCTGCCGTTCGGTCTCTCTAATGCTCCAGCGGTCTTTCAGGCATTAGTCAATGATGTACTGAGAGACATGCTGAACATCTTTGTTTTCGTTTACCTTGACGATATCCTGATTTTTTCACCGTCACTCGAGATTCATGTTCAGCACGTTCGACGTGTACTCCAGCGCCTTTTAGAGAATTGTCTCTACGTGAAGGCTGAGAAGTGCGCCTTTCATGTCTCCTCTGTCACTTTTCTTGGTTCTGTTATTTCCGCTGAAGGCATTCAGATGGATCCCGCTAAGGTCCAGGCTGTCAGCGATTGGCCCGTCCCTAAGTCACGTGTCGAGTTGCAGCGCTTTCTCGGTTTCGCTAATTTCTATCGGCGTTTCATTCGTAATTTCGGTCAAGTGGCTGCTCCTCTCACAGCTCTGACTTCTGTCAAGACTTGCTTTAAGTGGTCCGGTTCCGCCCAGGGAGCTTTTGATCTCCTCAAGAAGCGTTTTACATCCGCTCCTATCCTTGTTACTCCTGACGTCACTAAACAATTTATTGTCGAGGTTGACGCTTCAGAGGTGGGCGTGGGAGCCATTCTGTCCCAGCGCTTCCAGTCTGACGATAAGGTTCATCCTTGCGCTTACTTTTCTCATCGCCTGTCGCCATCGGAACGCAACTATGATGTGGGTAACCGCGAACTGCTCGCTATCCGCTTAGCCATAGGCGAATGGCGACAGTGGTTGGAGGGGGCGACCGTTCCTTTTGTCGTTTGGACTGACCATAAGAACCTTGAGTACATCCGTTCTGCCAAACGACTTAATGCACGTCAAGCTCGTTGGGCGTTGTTTTTCGCTCGTTTCGAGTTCGTGATTTCCTATCGCCCGGGGAATAAGAACACCAAGCCTGATGCCTTATCCCGTCTCTTTAGTTCTTCTGTGGTTTCTACCGACCCCGAGGGGATTCTCCCTGAAGGGCGTGTTGTCGGGTTGACTGTCTGGGGAATTGAGAGACAGGTAAAGCAAGCGCTCACTCAGACTGCGTCGCCGCGCGCTTGTCCTAGTAACCTTCTGTTTGTTCCTGTCCCTACTCGTCTGGCTGTTCTTCAGTGGGCTCATTCTGCCAAGTTAGCTGGCCACCCCGGTGTTCGGGGTACGCTTGCTTCTATTCGCCAGCGGTTTTGGTGGCCTACTCAGGAGCGGGACACGCGCCGTTTCGTGGCTGCTTGTTCGGACTGCGCGCAGACTAAGTCAGGTAACTCTCCTCCTGCCGGTCGTCTCAGACCGCTTCCCATTCCTTCTCGACCATGGTCTCACATCGCCTTAGACTTTATTACCGGTCTGCCTTCGTCTGCGGGGAAGACTGTGATTCTTACGGTTATCGATAGGTTCTCTAAGGCGGCACATTTCATTCCCCTCGCTAAGCTTCCTTCCGCTAAGGAGACGGCACAAATCATCATTGAGAATGTGTTCAGAATTCATGGCCTCCCGTTAGACGCCGTTTCAGACAGAGGTCCGCAATTCACGTCACAGTTTTGGAGGGAGTTCTGTCGTTTGATCGGTGCTTCCGTCAGTCTCTCTTCCGGGTTTCATCCCCAGTCTAACGGTCAAGCAGAAAGGGCCAATCAGTCGATTGGTCGCATTTTACGCAGCCTTTCGTTTCGAAACCCTGCGTCTTGGGCAGAACAGCTCCCCTGGGCTGAGTACGCTCACAACTCGCTTCCTTCGTCTGCTACAGGGCTATCTCCGTTTCAGAGTAGTCTTGGTTACCAGCCTCCTCTGTTCTCGTCCCAGCTCGCCGAGTCCAGCGTTCCCTCCGCTCAGGCTTTTGTCCAACGTTGTGAGCGCACTTGGAGGAGGGTCAGGTCTGCACTTTGCCGTTACAGGGCGCAGACTGTGAGAGCCGCCAATAAACGTAGGATTAAGAGTCCTAGGTATTGTCGCGGTCAGAGAGTGTGGCTTTCCACTCGTAACCTTCCCCTTACGACAGCTTCTCGCAAGTTGACTCCGCGGTTCATTGGTCCGTTCCGTGTCTCTCAGGTCGTCAATCCTGTCGCTGTGCGACTGCTTCTTCCGCGACATCTTCGTCGCGTCCACCCTGTCTTCCATGTCTCTTGTGTCAAGCCTTTTCTTCGCGCTCCCGTTCGTCTTCCCTCCCCCCCTCCCGTCCTTGTCGAGGGCGCACCTATTTACAAGGTACGGAAGATCATGGACATGCGTTCTCGGGGACGTGGTCACCAGTACTTAGTGGATTGGGAGGGTTACGGTCCTGAGGAGAGGAGTTGGGTTCCATCTCGGGACGTGCTGGACCGTTCGTTGATTAATGATTTCCTCCGTTGCCGCCAGGGTTCCTCCTCGAGTGCGCCAGGAGGCGCTCGGTGAGTGGGGGGGTACTGTCATGTTTTGTCTTTTGATTATCATGTCTTGTCCCTGTGCTTCCCTTCCATTTGTCTCCCTCTGCTGGTCTTAGTAGGTTCTTTCCCTCTCTCTTCCCCTCCCTCTCTTCCTCTCTCGCTCTCTCTCTATCGTTCCGTTCCTGCTCCCAGCTGTTCCTCATTCTCCTAACTACCTCATTTAATCTTTCACACCTGTCCCCTATTTTGCCCTCTGATTAGAGTTCCTATTTCTCCCTCTGTTTTCCGCTTCTGTCCTTGTCGGATCTTTGTTTGATGTTTGCTGTTCCGTGTCCTGGTTCCGCCCTGTCGTGTTTTTGCCTTCATCAGATGCTGCGTGTGAGCAGGCGTCCTGGTTCCGCCCTGTCGTGTTTTTGCCTTCATCAGATGCTGCGTGTGAGCAGGTGTCATCTAAGATATATCCAGGAGTACCGTTTTGTTTAAGTTTGGAATAAAGACTCTGTTTTTGTTAAGTCGCTTTTGGGTCCTCATTCATCTGCATAACAATCCCTGTTAAATACAAATACAAATTCCACACATGTTATCCAGATACTGACTGTTAGCACTTGATGGTCTGTAGCATCTTCCCACCAGAATGGGCTTTAGTTGAGGCAGGTGAACCTGTTATATTACTTCAACAGTATTTAACATTAGATCCTCTCTAAGCTTTACAGGAATGTGGTTCTGAATATAGACCGCAACACCGCCCCTGTTGGCATTTCTGTGTTGGTTTTTGGTTCCTGATAGAACCCCTTTGAGTTCCATGTAGAACTCTTTCCACAGAGGGTTATACATGGAACCCAAAATAGTTCTACCTGGAACCAAAAAGGGTTCTACCTGGAACCAAAAAGGGTTCTACCTGGAACCCAAAAGGGTTCTACCTGGAACCAAATAGGGTTCTCCTTTGGCGACAGCTGAATAACCCCTTTGGAACCCTTTTTTCTAAGAGTGTAAGTATAAAGTAATATACATTCCTATTTTTTTTAAGCGTACAATATTTGTATTATTTATTTTCTACAGTCTTTTTTGTTCATCTTTATCAAGGGATCAAATAATTCCAGACCCCTCTGTATACTGATAGAATTAGAATGATTCATCACACGTGGAAATTCATTTTTTTGGGGTACATCTCCATTGGACATTGTAATTCTTTGGGTACATCTCCCTTAGACATTCTAATTATTGTGGTACATCTACCATGGACATTCTAATTATTGTGGTACATCTACCTTGGACTTTCTAATTATTTGGGTACATTTCCCTTAGACATTCCCATAAGCATACCATAGACATACCATTGGCAAATAATGGTGAGTCACCATTCTGTGAGTGACTTCAGATATTTGAGCAACGCAGAGACACAGTCATGGCGTAATCCTGAATCAGTCAATGTGAAGGGATTGGTCAGGCTAATCTACGGTATACATATGGGTGTGCAAGACAGAAAACATTGTTTGTTATTTTTTTGGTCAACTTCCTTCTTTCATAATCTGTTGATGTCAATGGCATGGTTCTTACGTTTCCTCCATAACTGTTGGGAATCTTCTGTTGAGATAACACCCTAGTGGTTCATCACGGATTGTCTTCTGCTAATGGCGTTCAACACCTCAGTGGTTTTAACAATTTCTTTGTTTTGTTTTTAACTGTCACCTTCAATTAGGAAAGTTACTTTAAAGTCCACAACGAATCGGGCAGAGATACAACTCTTTTTTTTCAAATACAACACTGCAATCAGAGATCATTTGAATGTAACAATACATCCTTGGGCTGCTTCCTAAATGGCTCCCTACTCGCTACGTAGTGCACTATATATGTAATAAGATGCCAGTTGGGATGCAGCCTTGTTGTTTTTGATGCCCCACCGTTTATAATGTATTGTGGGATGATGTGTAGACCATGTATGGAACCCGAAGAAGCATGTAGAAGAATTAACATCTTCCCCATTCATTAATTACAATTTAATTCCACTTTGATTCACCAGATAATTATACTGTTGCATTTGCAGTTATCCGCAATATTCCAATTTGATGAGGAAGGACACTTTTTATGCTAATTACGTTGTTGTTCCGGTGTTTCTGCAGAAACAAAAGAGGGAAAATGCATTGCTACATAATTACCGTTGTGGTGAACTGATCTAGCAAAACACTACAGACCTGATTTCTTTCCTTTAATTTGAGTCTAATTGTCAGAAATGTAACAGAGCATCGCTAGCCACAGTACCAATAGAGTCACTTGCCAGTTGCCAGACTCATGACACGTTACTACCAGTAATTGCATGGGGAAAATCCCTCATTTCTGGCATTCTTCTACTTACATTCCGTGGTGTCTCATCCTAAACTATGGAATTGTGTAATTTGCAGAACGGTCTAAGTATAATAGCCTGGTCCCAGATCTGTTTGTGCTATCTTGACAACTGCTATGGTCATTGATAGCAAGACAGCACAAACAGATCTGGGACCAGTCTGAGTGAGGAGATGGAAGACATGGAATGTCCCTCTCTGTCATGGAAAATTCCAAGAAGTGACATCACCTCTTTATGAGCCTACCTGCTACAAGCAGTAAGAGAGAGAGAGAGAGAGATCACTAGTTAGGGGACCACTAGAGGTGCAAGCCTGTTGCAGAGGTCTGTTAGCATACTGTGATGGCTACAGACGTATCTCTGCCAGAGGTCTGTTAACATACTGTGATGGCTACAGACATATCTCTGCCAGAGGTCTGTTAACACACTGTGATGGCTACAGACATATCTCTGCCAGAGGTCTGTTAACACACTGTGATGGCTACAGGCGTGTCTCTGCCAGAGGTCTGTTAGCCAGAGGTCTTACTGACAGTTGTGGCTGCTTTGTGTGAAGTATTGCTGTCTCTAACTTCTTGCCCTCTGTGCTGTTGTCTGTGCCCAATAATGTTCGTACCATGTTTTGTGCTGCTACCATGTAGTGTTGCTACCATGTTATTGTTATGTTGTGCTGCTACCATGCTGTGTTGCTACCATGTTATTGTTATGTTGTGATGCTATCATGTTATGTTGCTCCCATGTTATTGTTATGTTGTGATGCTACCATGTTATTGTTATGTTGTGATGCTACCATGTTATTGTTATGTTGTGATGCTACCATGTTATTGTTATGTTGTGATGCTACCATGTTATTGTTATGTTGTGATGCTACCATGTTATTGTTATGTTGTGTTGCTACCATGTTATTGTTATGTTGTGATGCTACCATGTTATTGTTATGTTGTGATGCTACCATGTTATTGTTATGTTGTGATGCTACCATGTTATTGTTATGTTGTGATGCTACCATGTTATTGTTATGTTATGTTGCTCCCATGTTATTGTTATGTTGTGATGCTACCATGTTATTGTTATGTTGTGATGCTACCATGTTATTGTTATGTTGTGATGCTACCATGTTATTGTTATGTTGTGATGCTATCATGTTATGTTGCTCCCATGTTATTGTTATGTTGTGATGCTACCATGTTATTGTTATGTTGTGATGCTACCATGTTATTGTTATGTTGTGATGCTACCATGTTATTGTTATGTTGTGATGCTACCATGTTATTGTTATGTTGTGATGCTACCATGTTATTGTTATGTTGTGATGCTACCATGTTATTGTTATGTTGTGATGCTACCATGTTATTGTTATGTTGTGATGCTACCATGTTATTGTTATGTTGTGATGCTACCATGTTATTGTTATGTTGTGATGCTACCATGTTATTGTTATGTTGTGATGCTACCATGTTATTGTTATGTTGTGATGCTACCATGTTATTGTTATGTTGTGATGCTACCATGTTATTGTTATGTTGTGTTGCTACCATGTTATTGTTATGTTGTGATGCTACCATGTTATTGTTATGTTGTGATGCTACCATGTTATTGTTATGTTGTGATGCTATCATGTTATGTTGCTCCCATGTTATTGTTATGTTGTGATGCTACCATGTGATTGTTATGTTGTGATGCTACCATGTTATTGTTATGTTGTGATGCTATCATGTTATGTTGCTCCCATGTTATTGTTATGTTGTGATGCTACCATGTTATTGTTATGTTGTGTTGCTACCATGTTATTGTTATGTTGTGATGCTACCATGTTATTGTTATGTTGTGATGCTACCATGTTATTGTTATGTTGTGATGCTATCATGTTATGTTGCTCCCATGTTATTGTTATGTTGTGATGCTACCATGTTATTGTTATGTTATGGTGCTACCATGTTATTGTTATGTTATGGTGCTACCATGTTATTGTTATGTTGTGATGCTACCATGTTATTGTTATGTTGTGATGCTACCATGTTATTGTTATGTTGTGATGCTACCATGTTATTGTTATGTTGTGATGCTACCATGTTATTGTTATGTTGTGTTGCTACCATGTTATTGTTATGTTGTGATGCTACCATGTTATTGTTATGTTGTGATGCTACCATGTTATTGTTATGTTGTGATGCTACCATGCTGTGTTGTCGCCTTTCTATGTTGTTGTCTTAGGTCTCTCTTTATCTAGTGTTGTGTTGTGTTGTCTCTCTTGTTGTGATGTGTTTTTTGTCCTATATATATAATGTGTTTATTTTTTAAAAACATTATCCCAGGCCCCCGTCCCCGCAGGAGGCCTTTAGGTAGGCCGTCATTGTAAATAAGAATTTGTTTATAACTGACTTGCCTAGTTAAATAAAGGTTAAATAAAAAAATTAAAATGTGTATATATATAGTCTAGTGAGTGTGTATATAGTGTCACAAGCCGGCTCATAGCCTGTGACAAAAATGAGGGGACACGAACAACAGGTATAGGCCAATTAAAAGTGTTCTTTATTATAAACAAAACTATTAACTTAAAACTAAGAAAAAGGAATGAGGTGTGGAAGTATTATAATGTAAGGTGTATGTAAAGTGCATGGATGCGTGAATAAGTGTGTGTGAACATGACTGAGTGAAAACTATGCAAAACTACAAAGGAACAAACAAATCATGAGCATACCTGGAGGAGCAGAGAGAGAGAGAGAAGTGATTAGTGAAACAGTTTAAATACTTAGAGCCCAGGTGACTCCAATCACTAACGACCCTCCTCTGCCTGCAGGAGGAACCGCCCCCTGCACTGCAGAGGAGGAGCCGTGACACCCCCCTCCTTAAAATGAGGGTCCCACCCTCAACCCAACTTCCTCCAACATATTCAAAATACTTCAAATTTCCCCCCCCCAAAAAAATAAAAAATAAATAAAACAATCCCGGCTCCTAGCAGTAGCCCCGTGTCCCCCAGCTGACTGTCCGCCCCTCAAACTCAACAGCCCTGGTACCTGGGGAGCAATTTAAGAGGAAAGAGGCGCAGACAGCCCGTAGGGTCAGCAGAGAAAAGATACAAGCTAGGTTAAAGGAGCACGGGACAGAGCATCAGCAATGATATTATCCTTACCACTAATGTGTCTAATATCAAGGTTGAAAGGTTGCAAGAACAAAGCCCAACGCATCAGGCGCTGGTTTGGATTTTGCAGGGACCGCAGAAAAACAAGTGGGTTGTGGTCAGTGAACACAGTTAAAGGGGTCAAACCAGAACCAACATAGACCTCGAAGTGCTGTAAAGCCCAAATGAGACCTAAAGCCTCCTTTTCAATTACAGAATAGTTTTTCTGATACTTATTAAATTTTCGGGAGAAGAAACTGACTGGACACTCAACCTTGTCGTCATTCTCCTGGAGAAGCACAGCCCCAGCACCGATTTGACTGGCGTCTACCTGCAATTTGAAAGGTTTCCCAAAATTTGGTGCTGCCAACACAGGGGCCAAACACAAAAGAGTCTTAACTGCATCAAATGCCTCTTGACACTGGGTGGACCAGATAAACTCAGCCTTGGCCTTCAACAGATTGGTCAGGGGGGACACTACTACCGAAAAGTTTTTACAAAAAGCACGGTAGTACCCCGCCATTCCCAGGAAGCGCATCAGTTCTTTCTTTGTGGAGGGCTGTGGGAACTGCTTCACAGCCTGAACCTTGGCTTCCACGGGACAGACAAATCCCTGACCAACAACCTTGCCTAGGTATGTGACTGTAGCTTTGGCAAACTCACATTTTGCCAAATTAATAGTCAACCTAGCCCACACCAGTCTTTCAAACAGGGCTTGCACTCTCCGAACATGCTCCTCCCAGGAGTCTGAGTAGACGACCACGTCGTCCAAATACACGGCACACCCTTCCAGACCTGAGACCACCCGATTCATTAGCCTCTGGAAGGTGGCTGGAGCATTCCGCAAGCCGAAAGGCATCACTTTATAAGAGAACAAACCAGATGGAGTTATAAAGGCAGCAATCTCACAAGCTCTTTTGGTAAGGGGTACTTGCCAATATCCCTTTAAAAGATCAAATTTGCTAACATACTTTGCTGACCCAACTTGATCAATACAGTCCTCCATCCTAGGAAGAGGGTAAAGGTCTGCTTTAGTAACATTGTTAACTTTTCTATAATCAGTGCAAGGTCTGAAAGTAGAATCAGACTTTTTGACCAAGACAGGGTGAAGCCCAATTTGAACAACATGGCTCCGCAATACCATTGTCCAACATATACTGCACCTCTGTTTCCAGTTTCAATCTCTTCTCCTCAGACACACGATAAAATCTCTGTTTGATAGGCTTAGCATCTCCGATGTCTATATCATGCTCAATTAAGTGGGTTTGCGATGGAGTGTCAGAAAACAAAACAGGGTAGTTTCTAATAAGAGCTACCAATTCATCACGTTTCTCAGAGTCTAAATGATCTACCAAAACCCCAAGGTTTTGCAAAGTCTGGGAGTTTTTCAACCGTCCTTGTAAGACCTCATCCGAAACTTTAACTTCCTCTTCTCCCCCCTCCACCAAATTAAAGCCACAAGATGCAGTGACTGGGGCAGCAGTCAACACTGACCTCACTGCTGGAGTGCCTTCAACTTTGCTTAGATCACGGGAGTGATAACATTTTAACAGGTTCACATGGCATAATTTAGAGGACTTCCTATGACTAGGGGTTTCAATAAGATAGTTCAAATCTGACACTTTACGCAACACAGTGAAAGGACCACAGTATTTTGCCTGAAAAGGTGAACTTACAAGAGGCAGAAGAGCAAGTACCCGATCACCGGGACTAAACTCACGCAGCTCAGCCTGTCCGTCATATTTCAGTTTCATTTTCCGTTGAGAACATTTTAGTTTTTCTTTCGCTAGTTCACCAGCCCTATACAACTTCAACCTAAAACCATTTACATAGTCAATAAGGTTCCGAGGTGGTTCCTCAGGCAAACAACCATCCTGCAACACTGCTAAAGGCCCACGCACCTTATGACCAAACACTAAGTCATTTGGGCTAAACCCTGTGCTTTCCTGCACTACTTCACGAGCAGCTAGTAACAGCCAAGGTAACCCCTCCTCCCAGTCGGCAGACAGTTCTGTACAATATGCACGAAGCAAGGATTTTAAAGTTTGATGAAAACGTTCCAAAGCTCCCTGGCTCTGGGCATGGAACACAGTAGACTTGTTGTGTTTAACTTTAAGCTGTTTGAGAACCTGAGCAAATAAATGGGAGGTAAAGTTAGACCCCTGATCTGACTGGATGGTTTTTGGAATCCCAAATGTTGAAATAAATTGAGTTAACGCTTTAACTACTGATTTTGAAGTTATGGTTCGCAAGGAAAAAGCTGCCGGATATCTGGTTGCTTGACACATAACAGTTAATAAGTAGCTATGACCTGACTTGGACCTTGGTAATGGCCCAACACAATCGATAATAAGATGCTCAAAAGGTTGCCCTACGGCTGGTATTGGATACAACGGTGCAGGCTTTACAACCTGATTTGGCTTGCTTGTGCGCTGACACGTATCACAAGTTTTAATAAACTGAGATACATCCCGCTTTAAACGTGGCCAGAAAAAATAACGAAGTATGCGATCATAAGTTTTACGAACACCCATATGACCTGCCACATCACCATGTGAAGTTTGCAACACTTTATTTCGCAAAGTAGTAGGTACAACTATTTGAAAGACTGGTTCTCCTAAACCCTGATCATAGTGTGGAACCCATTTCCTGACCAACAGCCCATCAAGAAGAAAATAATACTGAGCACTATTCCTCACCACTGAATCAGGAACCACTTTATCAAACAGATCAGCCAAAGTAGTATCGGCTTTTTGCTCAGCCATCAATGAATCTCTAGAACTAGTCAACTGTTCTGTCTGGAGTTTGACTGGCAACTCAAGACTTTCTGGCTTACTCTCAATCTCCTTACGAGAGGCTGCGCGGGTAACCGCACAAACTGGAAATACCTCAGGAGACACACAGTTCTGATCCGGAGATTCCCTTGCAGGGGACACTGAAGGTTGCTTCTTACAGATGTTTAGTTTGCCATCTGCCCACACCTTACTACCTGCCAAGTCATTCCCCAAAATCATGTGGACTCCCTCTACTGGCAACTGGGGTCTAACCCCAACATCTACATCACCCTCTACTAGACCACACTTTAGGGTAACTTCATGTAAAGGACAAGAGAATGGAACTAAACCCATACCACATACCATTACACAACGGCCAGTATCAGACTCTTTAGAGAACGGCAAAACAGATTCCAGAATAAAAGAATCTAAAGCTCCAGTGTCTCTTAGGATCTTGATTTTAACATTCTGGTTGCCATCTACCAGGGACACTACACCATCTGAAATAAAGGCTGAAAAATCACAGCGGGAAAACTGAGAATCAAACTCAACTAGTGGCTGACACAGCTCACCCTGGTGGTCAGAGGCTGTAACAGGACTTTCCATCACAGCAGGTTTAACTTGACCTGACTGTTTTGATTTAAGCAGAGGACAATCTTTCTTCCAATGTCCTTCAACTAAACAGTAGCGACAGGTATTAGCATTAACCGGTGCTTTAAGTCCTCCAGACCCAAACTTCTGCTGAGGCCTTTGGAAAGAAGCCCCCAAAAAGGTGACCTACTATTCCTAGGAGTAAAGTTATTTTCATGGTACATGTCACTGTTTGACTCAAAATGGCTTTTATGTGTTAGCCTGTACTCATCTGCAAGGATTGCTGCATCACTTGGAGACTTAACTTTACGTTCATTCATGTATGTAGCAACCTGGTCAGACACAGAATTTTTGAACTGTTCTAACACAATCAAATTAGACAGACCCTCAAAAGTACTAACTTCAGAAGCTGTACACCAACGATTAAATGCAGAAGTCAAATCACAAACAAACTCAGAATAGGTTTGTGAATCTAACTTTTTCCTGTAACGAAAACGTTGACGATATGCCTCTGGCACAAGCTCGTAGACCTTCAGAACTGCTGATTTAACTTTAGCATAAACTTTACTGTCAGCTACACTCAGTGCTGCAAAAGCCTCACGTGCTTTACCTGTAAGTACACATTGCAACAACATAGTCATGTCCAAATCTGACCAAGCTCTAGCTTCCGCAATACGCTCAAATAAAGTAAAGTATGTGTCTGGATCTGACTCATCAAATTTAGGCAACAAATGAAGATTCTGTGAAACATCAAACTGTGGTAGTCTTTCCGGTCTATTAGCATTTCTCAATCGCTCTATCTCTAATTGCATTTGCAACAGTTCCCTCTGCTGCTCAAAAGTTAATGAAGGGCTAGACTGAAAACTTGCACCCTCACTACTAGCAGACTGACCGCCAAAAACACCCATTTCCCTAAGACCCTGCTTTAAGCTAGTTTTAACAGTCTCTTTAATTTTTTTATCAACAATCTCAATCTGATAATGTTCAGCAATTTCAATTAACTGCTCCTTAGTACACAACTCTAAGGCTACCTCTGAAGGAGCTTGAACAAAACTACTCAAAATGGAAGACATTTTCCTCAACCAATACAACTATTACAAATGCTCAAAAAAACACAACTCACCTGCTGTCAGTCTGGGTTCAAGGACAGGAGCCACACCCCACTATCCTCCAAAACTACTAACTAACTGGCCCTGGTCTTCGTGCAGTCACATGTGGTGGGGTTTTATGCACACAAAACCAGTGGAGTGGAAAAGACAACCAGAAACTGGCGGCCCTCCCATAACCACGGAGGTGCTCCCGAGCCGATGTAGGGGAAAAGGGAAAGGGATGCTCTACCCACGTTCACTGCCACCTAAAACGAAAACACCACAAGCCTCCTATTGACACTCGCTGATAAGCCTGAACAGGAGAGGACTCCCACCTGAACAAAACCCAGAAAAACCCAGTGAATTGCTTAGCTACCAAGCTAACTGAACCAAAAGAACACATGGCTCTCAACTCTCTCTTAAACAAAATTGGCCCAACCAAAACATCCCCTCAAACAAAAAACATTTGGCAAACTAAACTAAACTAACCCAAGTTAACTACTATCCTGGACGAGCCCCCACTTGTCACAAGCCGGCTCATAGCCTGTGACAAAAATGAGGGGACACGAACAACAGGTATAGGCCAATTAAAAGTGTTCTTTATTATAAACAAAACTATTAACTTAAAACTAAGAAAAAGGAATGAGGTGTGGAAGTATTATAATGTAAGGTGTATGTAAAGTGCATGGATGCGTGAATAAGTGTGTGTGAACATGACTGAGTGAAAACTATGCAAAACTACTGTTACGGATACAAGTGTTCTGTGTGTACCCTGTGTGTATTTCTTTTCTCTCCTTCTCCCCTACTCACAGGTGACAATAATCATTCCCCAATCAGTCAGCAATCAGTCGCTAATCGGAAGACACCTGCTCCTTTTCCCTTACCCAATCACAGTCCTTTTCCCTTGGTTTAAAACCCCTGTCAGTTGTTGTCTCCCCAGCTCAATCTCTTTGTAACATGCCTTCTGTCTGTAGATCGCTTGTGTGTTTTGCAGCTACATGTCACTTTGTCCCCACCTGTGAGTATTGTTTTGGTTATGGTGTTTGAGTGTTTGTTTGATGGTGGGAAAAGGGGGTAACCAGACAAGTCGCCCTTGGGCTACACTACCCGTAGTTAAACATTGTTAAAAACACTAGTTAGAACTGGGCGGACCACCCCCCTGTATTTTTGGTTAGTTAGTTAGCTGTTTGTGAAGTAGGCTAGTCTAGCTTAGGGGTGTTTTTGAATTATTATTCTTTCATTCCTTGGGTCCCGCTCAGCCCCTTTTCCTGCTCCCCCCCCATTTACCGTGTGTTTATAAATAAACATTTAGTGTTTGACGGTAATTAAGTTGTCTGTGTTATTTGTTCTCACTGTTACGTTTTCACTACTATAATTTGCATGAGTTGTGTTACGGGTCCCATTACCATCCCCCCTAGACTGTCGGGCCAAAGGGATTCGTAACATAAGTGGGGGCTCATCCGGGATCTGTCATTACTGACACCCATACCGCTTGTGCAGATTGTTTTAGTGGTCTAGTTCAGTGTTGAACGTTATAGCTAAAGTAGAATTGGTGTTTGCTATTTGTTGGCTCTGTGTAGTATTTAAAAATGGCTACATTTGATTTGAAGTCCTTTTTGGATAACCCTTCGTGGGAGGTTTTTGATAGGTGTCGTAGAGTTGATTTAATGACCTTGGCTGACCATTATTCAGTATTGATTCCACAGAATGTAGTTAAAGCGGAGGTTAAACAATTAGTGTTGAATGTTTTGTTGGAAGAACAGGTGCTTGTATTACCGCTGCCTGAGCCTACTACCCCTGTAGGGGATGTTGCTGCTCCTCTAAGCCCAGTGGTGTCTGAGGGCGAGGCTAAAGCTCCAGCCACATTGCCCCGTTTTGATCCACTCTCCCCACAGTCAACCGGTGATACCAGGAGGGATGGCCGGTCAATACAGTTCCAACTGGAGGCGGAAGAGAGAGCCCAAATTAGGCGAGAGACTCTCCAGTTGGAGATGTGTAAAGAGGCATACCGACAGAGATTTAGGTCTCATAAGAAGTCTTCGAGTAAGACTTGTGTGGAATTTGCTAGAGAGAAGGGAAATCTGTTTGATAAATGGCATGCTGCTAGCAAGGTAACTGATTTTAACTCTCTCCGGGAGCTAATTTTGTTGGAAGTTTAAAAATTGCTTACCTGAACGCATTGTAGTGTACCTAAACGAACAGAAAGTATCCTCCCTGTCAGAAGCGTCTGTGTTGGCAGACGAGTTTGTGTTGACGCACAAGAGTGTGTTTTCGGCTCATACTGAGAGTAGAGTTACAGAATTGCCTACTTATAGCCCTAGTCGGCCAGCAGTATATCAAGCACGCCAGAAAAATGAGCGTCCCTGTTTCTATTGTCATAAGGTGGGACATATGATTAATGATTGCTTCCTGCTAAAACGTAAACAAGGGATGCCTCTTCGTGCCAAGCCACCAACAGGTGTTGGTCTAATTCGTACGGTTGTGAGGTCTGAAACGAAACAGGTGCCTAAGGGTAAATGTATTTTGAAAGACCCAGTTCCCGACCGTAGTTATGAACCGTTCATTTTCGAGGGGTTTGTGTCCCTAGCGAATGACGAAGCGTCTCAGCGTCCGGTTAAAATCCTTAGAGATACTGGTGCGGCGCAGTCGTTTATATTGTCTGATGTGTTGCCCTTATCCGACGATACATACTGTGGTTCCAGTGTGTTAGTTCAGGGTATAGAAATGGGTTTTGTCCCAGTGCCATTGCACTTTGTGAAAGTACACTCTGAGTTAATCAGTGGAATATTCAGAGTGGGGGTACGTCCTATGTTGCCAGTAAAAGGTGTGACCTTTATAATGGGTAACGATATTGCCAGAGGAAAGGTAGTACCCGTATTGGAAGTATTGGATAAAAGTGACCACTCTCTCTCCAATGAGCTGGCACAGAGTTATCCACATGTGTTCCCTGCTTGTGCTGTCACTCGTGCTCAGGCACGACGAGAGTGACGTGATAGATTTGTCGAACACTGTTCTGTTCAAAGAGGATGATCAAGAGGATGGGTTGTGTGCTACCTCTGAGGAGCTGATCATCTCTGACAAACAGCCCAGGAAAGAAGCGAAGAATGTTGAACTTATTGCTGATGCAATACAGTTACCAGTCACTCGTGAGCAGCTGGTTGCTAACCAAAAGGTTGACACCAAGCTTGCTAAATGTTTTTCTAGTGTTGTCTCATTGGAAGAGGTAAAGAAGAAAAACGTGGCTTACTTCATTGATGGTAATCTCCTCATGCGTAAATGGACATCCCATAATGACGCGGGCGGAGATTGGAATGCTGTTTACCAAATAGTGATTCCTACAGCCTTTCGACAAAATGTGTTATCCCTTGCTCATGATCACCAGTGGTCTGGTCATTTAGGAATCACAAAAACTTATGATCGGATTCTTCGCCATTTCTTTTGGCCAGGTTTAAAACAAGATGTGGCTCAGTACTGTCGTACATGCCACACATGTCAGATAACAGGAAAACCAAATCAGGTTATTCCTCCCGCTCCTCTTTGTCCAATACCTGTCATAGGTGAACCATTCGAACATGTGGTGGTTGATTGTGTTGGACCATTACCGAAGACAAAATCGGGTAACCAGTTTCTGTTGACAATTATGTGTATGGCAACAAGATACCCCGAGGCCATTCCTCTGCGAAGGATTACAGCCCCGGTAGTGAGTAAAGCCTTAATTAAATTCTTCACGACATTCGGATTACCTAAGGTGGTACAAAGTGATCAAGGTACCAATTTCCTGTCCAAGCTTTTCAAGCAGGTGTTAAAATCCTTGTCAATTACGCACCGTGTGTCAAGCGCCTATCACCCAGAGTCTCAGGGTGCGCTTGAACGTTGGCATCAGACATTGAAGTCTATGCTACGTAAATATTGTTTGGAATCTGAGAAAGATTGGGATGAGGGAGTTCCTCTAGTTTTGTTTGCTGCTCGTGAAACTGTACAGGAGTCCCTAGGTTTCAGCCCGGCTGAACTAGTGTTTGGTCACACAGTGAGAGGACCAATGAAAGTTCTTAAAGAACAGTTTTTGTCCCAAGAGTTGTGTACAGGAGATGAAAATGTGTTGGACTACGTTAGTCGCTTTCGGGAGCGCCTACACCAAGCCTGTGCTCTTGCAAAGGAAGCTCTGTCTTCCTCCCAAAGGAGCATGAAAAGACACAAAGAGGCTGTTTCTCGTCCACTACAGCCAGGTGACCAAGTACTGGTGTTATTGCCTGTTCCAGGATCTTCACTGTCAGCTCGTTTCTCTGGTCCTTATTTCATTGAGAAGAAATTAAGTGAAACTGATTATGTGCTTCAAACGCCTGATAGAAAACGCCAATCTCGTGTGTGCCACATTAACATGTTAAAAGCATACCACACCCGACCCATCACCCAAGTGGATAGTTCAAAAACAGAGGAAGGTACGGCTGTCTCCGCTGCTTCTACTGCTATGATAGTGGACTGTCATATTGATAATGTTGAGGGAGATGGATTAGAGTTGCGCAATACTCAGCAGCAGTGCGTTAGATTGCCCAACTCAGAAATGCTGCTGTCTATCCAGTCAGGTCTGGTTCATTTAACGGACGGACAGGCCGACGATGTTGTGAGGCTACTACACAGTTTTCCATGTCTCTTTAATGACGTTCCTACTCGCACAAACGTGTTGGGACATGACATTAATGTTGGAAATGCTACACCTATCAAGCAACACCCCTATCGTATCAACGCTTCCAAAAGGAAGATAATGAGGGATGAAGTGACATATTTGTTGGAGAATGACCTGGCTACGCCAAGTTCAAGCCCTTGGAGTTCTCCTTGCATTCTGGTTCCTAAACCTGATGGTACGTCCAGGTTATGTACGGATTATCGAAAGGTTAATTCTGTCACAATGCCAGATTCGTTCCCGTTACCCAGACTGGACGACTGTATCGACACTATTGGAGCTGCTAAGTATGTTACTAAGTTGGACCTCTTAAAAGGTTACTGGCAGGTTCCGTTAACTTCACGTGCTTCGGAGATTTCTGCCTTTGTAACCCCAGACAACTTCCTACAGTACTCAGTCATGGCTTTTGGGATGCGAAATGCACCAGCCACTTTCCAACGACTGGTTAACTCCGTATTAGCTGGAGTACCCAACTGTAGTGCTTATCTTGATGATCTGGTGATTTATTCGTCTGAGTGGTCAGATCATGTTGACTCTCTCAGGGTAGTATGTGAACGGTTGGCAGCTGCTTCACTAACCCTGAACTTGGCAAAGTGCGAGTTTGGAAAAGCTACTGTTACTTATCTTGGCAAAGAGGTCGGCCATGGACAGGTGCGCCCTGTTGATGCCAAGGTCTTGGCTATAACTGCATTTCCCGCACCTACCACCAGACGACAGCTACGCCGCTTTTTAGGGATGGTTGGCTACTACCGTAGTTTCTGTCAAAATTTCTCTGCGGTAGTTGCTCCATTGACCGATTTGCTCAGTCCGGCTAAATCATTTGTGTGGTCTCCGGATTGTAAAAGAGCTTTTGAATCTGCGAAAGCCCTCTTGTGTAATACCCCTGTACTTGCTGCTCCGGATTTTGAAAAACCGTTTCAACTTGAAGCAGATGCTTTGTCACGTGTGTAAAAATAATGATGTTTGTATGTTTTGTAAATGTGTTCGCAATCCCTAGGGTTGCGCTTTTAAGGGTGGGAGTGTTACGGATACAAGTGTTCTGTGTGTATCCTGTGTGTATTTCTTTTCTCTCCTTCTCCCCTACTCACAGGTGACAATAATCATTCCCCAATCAGTCAGCAATCAGTCGCTAATCGGAAGACACCTGCTCCTTTTCCCTTACCCAATCACAGTCCTTTTCCCTTGGTTTAAAACCCCTGTCAGTTGTTGTCTCCCCAGCTCAATCTCTTTGTAACATGCCTTCTGTCTGTAGATCGCTTGTGTGTTTTGCAGCTACATGTCACTTTGTCCCCACCTGTGAGTATTGTTTTGGTTATGGTGTTTGAGTGTTTGTTTGATGGTGGGAAAAGGGGGTAACCAGACAAGTCGCCCTTGGGCTACACTACCCGTAGTTAAACATTGTTAAAAACACTAGTTAGAACTGGGCGGACCACCCCCTGTATTTTTGGTTAGTTAGTTAGCTGTTTGTGAAGTAGGCTAGTCTAGCTTAGGGGTGTTTTTGAATTATTATTCTTTCATTCCTTGGGTCCCGCTCAGCCCCTTTTCCTGCTCCCCCCCATTTACCGTGTGTTTATAAATAAACATTTAGTGTTTTTTTAAATTAAAAAAAAAACAATTTTTTTATCCCCTTTTCTCCCCAATTTTCGTGGTATCCAATCGCTAGTAATTACTATCTTGTCTCATCGCTACAACTCCCGTACGGGCTCGGGAGAGACGAAGGTCGAAAGCCATGCGTCCTCCGAAGCACAACCCAACCAAGCCGCACTGCTTCTTTAACACAGCGCGCCTCCAACCCGGAAGCCAGCCGCACCAATGTGTCGGAGGAAACATCGTGCACCTGGCCCCCTTGGTTAGCGCGCACTGCGCCCGGCCCGCCACAGGAGTCGCTGGAGCGCGATGAGACAAGGATATCCCTACCGGCCAAACCCACCCTAACCCGGACGACGCTAGCCCAATTGTGCGTCGCCCCACGGACCTCCCGGTCGCGGCCGGCTGCGACAGAGCCTGGGCGCGAACCCAGAGACTCTGGTGGCGCAGGTAGCACTGCGATGCAGTGCCCTAGACCACTGCGCCACCCGGGAGGCCCTAAACATTTAGTGTTTGACGGTAATTAAGTTGTCTGTGTTATTTGTTCTCACTGTTACGTTTTCACTACTATAATTTGCATGAGTTGTGTTACGGGTCCCATTACCATCCCCCCTAGACTGTCGGGCCAAAGGGATTCGTAACAACTACAAAGGAACAAACAAATCATGAGCATACCTGGAGGAGCAGAGAGAGAGAGAGAAGTGATTAGTGAAACAGTTTAAATACTTAGAGCCCAGGTGACTCCAATCACTAACGACCCTCCTCTGCCTGCAGGAGGAACCGCCCCCTGCACTGCAGAGGAGGAGCCGTGACAATAGTGTGTATATATTTATTTTTAAACCTTTATTTAACTAGATGTGTCAGTTAAGAACAAATTCTTATTTTCAATGACAGCCTAGGAACAGTGGGTTAACTGCCTTGTTCAGGGGCAGAACGACAGATTTTTACCTTGTCAGCTCGGGGATTCGATCTTGCAACCTTTCAGTTATTAGTCCAACGCTCTAACCACTAGGCTACCTGCCTCCTCTAACCACTAGGCTACCTGCCGCCCCAAGGTAGAGAAAGCTTGTTGGACACTAAGAAAGCTTTGTTGTAGAGCATTTAACACAAAATCCAGGGACGGGCCAGCTGAGTATGACTGTATCATCTGCTTATATATGGATGAGAGAGCTTCCTACTGCCTGAGCTATGTTGTTGAAGACAGGGTAATAGTCTAGTACAGGGGCGTCCAACCCTGCTCCTGGAGAGAGACCTTCCTGTAGGTTTTCACTCCAACCCTGTTCCTGGAGAGAGACCTTCCTGTAGGTTTTCACTCCAACCCTGTTCCTGGAGAGAGACCTTCCTGTAGGTTTTCACTCCAACCCTGTTCCTGGAGAGATACCCTCCTGTAGGTTTTCACTCCAACCCTGTTCCTGGAGAGATGCCCTCCTGTATGATTTCACTCCAACCCTGTTCCTGGAGAGAATCCCTCCTGTAGGTTTTCACTCCAACCCTGTTCCTGGAGAGATACCCTCCTGTAGGTTTTCACTCCAACCCTGTTCCTGGAGAGATGCCCTCCTGTATGATTTCACTCCAACCCTGTTCCTGGAGAGAAACCTTCCTTTAGGTTTTCACTCCAACCCTGTTCCTGGAGATGCCCTCCTGTAGGTTTTCACTCCAACCCTGTTCCTGGAGAGAGACCTTCCTGAATGTTTTTAATCCAACCCTGTTCCTGGAGAAAGACCTTCCTGTATGTTTTCACTCCAACCCTGTTCCTAGAGAGAAGCCCTCCTGTAGGTTTTCACTCCAACCCTGTTCCTGGAGAGAAACCCTCCTGTAGGTTTTGAGACTAGACAGTTATGAGATGCAGTTATGAGATGCCAACCAAATGTCATCAAACAGGCACAATCTCACATCAACAAAACTCTCCAGTCCATTATTAATATGGAACATAATCACCACAAACTCTCGCACGCACGCACGCACGCACGCACGCACGCACGCACGCACGCACGCACGCACGCACGCACGCACGCACGCACACACACACACACACACACAAAATGTGTGATTGACTATAGGATATACAGTACCTTCGAAACGTATTCAGACCCATTTACTTTTTCCACATTTTGTTGTAGCATTATTTAAAAATGTATAAAAAATGTAAAATCCTCAGGATTCTACAATACCCCATAATGACAAAGCGAAAATAGGTTTTCAGACCCTTGGCTGTGAGACTTGAAATTGAGCGGTTTCCATTGATTTCCATTTCCATTGATCATCCTTGAGATGTTTCTCCAACTTGATTAGACATGATTTGGAAAGGCACTCACCTGTCTATATGAGATTCCACAGCTGACAGTGCATGACAGAGTAACAACCAAGCTATGAGGTCGAAAGAATTGTCCACAGAGCTCCAAAACAGGATTGTTTCGAGTCACAGATCTGGGGAAGGTTGGGGAAGGTTACCAAAAAATGTCTGCAGCATTGAAGGTCCCCAAGAACAAAGTTGCCTCCATCATTCTTAAATGGAAGAAGTTTGGAACCACCAAGACTCTTCCTAATGCTGGCCGCCCGGCCAAACTGAGTAATCGGGGGAGAAGGGCCTTGGCCCAAGAACCCAATGGTCACTCTGACAGAGCTCCAGAGTTCCTCTGTGGAGATGGGAAAACCTTCCAGAAGGACAACCATCTCTGCAGCACTCCACCAATCAGGCCTTTATGGTAGAGTGGCCAGACGGAAGCCACTCCTCAGTAAAAGGCACATGACAACCCACTTGGATTATGCCAAATGGCACCTAAAGACTCTCAGACCATGAGAAACAAGATTCTCTGGTCTGATGAAACTAAGATTAAACTCTTTGGCCTGAATGCCAAACGTCACGTCTGGAGGAAACCTGGCATCATCCCTACGGTGAAGCGTGGTGGTGGCAGCATCATGCTGTGGGGATGTTTTTCAGCGGCAGGGACTGGGAGACTAGTCAGGATCGAGTCAAAGATGAACAGAGCAAAGTACAGAGAGATCCTTGATGAAAACCTGCTCCAGAGCGCTCAGGACCTCAGATTGGTGCAAAGGTTCACCTTCCAATCTTCCAACAGGACAAGTCTCAATGTCCTTGAGTGGCCCAGCCGGAGCCCGGACTTAAATCCGACCGAACATCTCTGGAGAAACCTAAAAATAGCTATGCAGCAACGCTTCCCATCCAACCTGACAGAGCTTGATAGAATATGCAGAGCTGAATGGGAAAAACTCCCCAAATACAGGTGTGCCAAGCTTGTAGCGTCATACCCCAAGAAGACTCAAGGCTGTAATCTCTGCCAAAGGTGCTTCAACAAAGTACTTAGTAAAGGGTCTGAATACTTATGTAAATGTTATATTTCATAAAAATAAAAAACATATAAAAAAAAAATCTAAAAACATGTTTTTGCTTTGTCATTATGGGGTAATGTGTTGCATTGATGAGAAAAAAACAAACAATTTAATCAATTTTAGAATAAGGCTGTAACATAACAAAATGTGCAGAAAGGAGTCTGAATACTTTCCCGAAGGCTCTGTACATAAGGTTAACCTTGAAAGTTGAGGACTGCCTGATGCAAAGTGCACATTGGATTCATGTGATAAAGATCAACTAAACATATCTCAGAATAATGACTTACTATCTCATAATAATGACCTACTATCTCATAATAATGACTCCCTATTTCATATAAATGACTTACTATCTCATAATAATGACTTACTATCTCATAATAATGACTTACTATCTCATAATAATGACTTACTATCTCATAACAATGACTTACTATCTCATAATAACGACTTACTATTTCATAATCATGACTTAGGTTACAATCTCAAAACTCATCGTCAGATAAAAAAATGTTTGCGGGCTACTGTGGTTGGACTGTTGGGTTTTCGTTTTGATAGTGCTGTATTCAGCATAACAAAAGATGCTTCGACAGTAGGCCTAGGCTATGTTTTAATATTTAATTGGTGGCCCTCACTCTCCTCCACCCAAAAACCTCTGAAAGACCTTACAGCAGCTGTTGAGTGTGTGCTTGCGCTCTGACAGCACTGCGACCATCCGGAGACACACTCAACTTTACCACATCTGTTTTCACCAAGCGCATGCGCCCTTTGAAATAAACTTAACTTTTCATGGGAGTGTGCTGCTTCGTTGAAGCCAACGGGAAGTTTTATTGACTCAACACTTGCTGAGATTACAAGGGCTCGTGTAAAATGGTCATAGGACATTAGGAAATACTGTCGGTGACATGGGCTCTGTTATTTCCTCTATTCTGTAAGAAGGATATCATTGTTGCGCTTGTATACATTTTGACATCTTGCTCCTCAACCGTTGCAGATGTGCGAATCGTTTTTTAGTTTACTCACTAGGCCTGCTGTTCACGTGCTAGAATAATACGTGTGTAATTTCGCTTTAGAAGTTTACTTTGCGGCCCACAACGACACACGGTTGAATTTGACAATGAAGGAGAAAACACGCCATCGCGCTAAATTCCACTGGACGTTACCAGGAGTAACAGCTGGCGTAATTCTGCTGAGTTTGTTTGCGTGGTCTTGTCGTGCAGAAGAAGCGTCTTGCCACGGAGCTTACGACTTATACTTTGTTTTAGATAGGTAAGTAAAACGTTGTATCACATCTGTATCACAGGAGTAGCTGCTTGCGCTTAGGGATGGATACAAAAAAACAATGTAGCTACAGTGCTACAATATATCATTTTAACAATAACAATGTAACAACAATGTCACCTTTACCAATGTACAGTCACAATGACTTTTCATACGTTTTAGATTCAAAACAAATCTTATATGTTTTGTCCGTTAGTTTCAGCAGCTGAAAGGTTCAATTGGTTAGTTCTGGTTGCCTGCTTATATGATATATAACGCTGGCCTAAATTTAATTAAAGGACATTCCAACACATGCATCATCATTAGGATGGTTGAATCATGGTCAACTTTAACACAGGGCAGCAAAGAGAAGTTATCATGAGGATGCAGGACAACTACAACATAGTCTAGTGTGTATGTGACAGATTGGCATGGGTTCAAATCCCGGTCTCCTACTCATCAGAAAGACTATGTTAGCCCGCTGAGCTAAGGGCTTACGCATTAGTTTGGGGGAGCTAACACACGTATTCAGGTCTCGGGAAAGGTTAAAAATCACTGGAGTAGTTTCCCGAACCACCTCTGTTACACTTGACTTTAAAGATAACTTTAAAGCTCTGATTTCATCACCAGTTTATGCCAGGCCTATGTCACAATGACAGCAGACTGTGGGCTATATTGAATACACTGTATAATTCTGCCAAACCATAATAACATGAAGCTACAGAGACAAAACTTTAGGGTTGCAGCCTAAATCTAACCATCGGTTTAACCCAAATCCATTGTTTGCCATAAATGTGGTTTTACTAACTTGTAACATCAGGATAGTTCTTTCCAGTTCTGCAAGAGTTTAGACACAGCTGAAGTTCTGCAATACGTACCAAACTACAGCAGGAAGCAGACTTGATACAAAACATTTTTTTTACTTCAGTTTTGACTTCAATTATTCTTCTTTCCCGTCTTGGCTCAATGCCATATTTGTGCAAGCTGACTCCTCCCCTTCCTGCCCAGTTTCAAACCCTCTGTCTACTTCTCCCCTTCCTGCCCCAGTTTCAAACCCTCCGTCTACTCCTCCCCTTCCTGCCCCAGTTTCAAACCCTCTGTCTACTCCTCCCCTTCCTGCCCCAGTTTCATACCCTCTGTCTACTCCTCCCCTTCCTGCCCCAGTTTCAAACCCTCTGTCTACTCCTCCCCTTCCTGCCCCAGTTTCATACCCTCTGTCTACTCCTTCCCTTCCTGCCCCAGTTTCATACCCTCTGTCTACTCCTCCCCTTCCTGCCCCAGTTTCAAACCCTCTGTCTACTCCTCCCCTTCCTGCCCCAGTTTCAAACCCTCTGTCTACTCCTCCCCTTCCTGCCCCAGTTTCAAACCCTCTGCCGACTCCTCCCCTTCCTGCCCCAGTTTCAAACCCTCTGTCTACTCCTTCCCTTCCCTCCCCAGTTTCAAACCCTCTGTCTACTCCTTCCCTTTCTGCCCCAGTTTCAAACCCTCTGCCGACTCCTCCCCTTCCTGCCCCAGTTTCAAACCCTCTCTCTACTCCTCCCCTTCCTGCCCCAGTTTCAAACCCTCTGTCTACTCCTCCCCTTCCTGCCCCAGTTTCAAACCCTCTGTCTACTCCTCCCCTTCCTGCCCCAGTTTCAAACCCTCTGTCTACTCCTCCCCTTCCTGCCCCAGTTTCAAACCCTCTGTCTACTCCTCCCCTTCCTGCCCCAGTTTCAAACCCTCTGTCTACTCCTCCCCTTCCTGCCCCAGTTTCAAACCCTCTGTCTACTCCTCCCCTTCCTGCCCCAGTTTCAAACCCTCTGTCTACTCCTCCCCTTCCTGCCCCAGTTTCAAACCCTCTGCCGACTCCTCCCCTTCCTGCCCCAGTTTCAAACCCTCTGTCTACTCCTCCCCTTCCTGCCCCAGTTTCAAACCCTCTGTCTACTCCTCCCCTTCCTGCCCCAGTTTCAAACCCTCTGTCTACTCCTCCCCTTCCTGCCCCAGTTTCAAACCCTCTGTCTACTCCTCCCCTTCCTGCCCCAGTTTCAAACCCTCTGTCTACTCCTCCCCTTCCTGCCCCAGTTTCAAACCCTCTGTCTACTCCTCCCCTTCCTGCCCCAGTTTCAAACCCTCTGTCTACTCCATCCTGTCTTCAGTTAGAAAATGACAGGATGATGCTCATAGTACTGTTGATACAACAGACAAAGTAAAAAGGGGCATTTTGATTTGCTTAGTAGGACAGTCCAACACCTTAGCCATTACACCAAGAGGCCCGAACCTTTTGTTGAGGTTGCTAGTACCTGATTCACACTACAGCACATGCCTAACCCATACTGTTCTGGCTTGGAGATTTGTTGTTTCTCTTTCTTCACGTTGTCTTTCCAGATCTGTTCCAGCAGTAACTCAGGTGGATGTGTAACCAGGCTTTAGCTCAGTCGTGTGAAAAAGAGCATAGGTGTTGGATCGAGGAAAGGACTAGAGGTCGACCGATTATTCTTTTTCAACGCCGGTACCGATTATTGGAGGACCAAAAAAGGCCGATACCGATTAATCGTCCGATTAATTTGTATTTTTATTTGTAATAATGACAATTACAACAATACTGAATGAACACTTATTTTAACTTAATATAATACATCAATAAAATCAATTTAGCCTCAAATAAATAATGACACATGTTCAATTTGGTTTAAATAATGCAAAAACAAAGTGTTGGAGAAGAAAGTAAAAGTGCAATATGTGCCATGTAAAAAAGCTAACGTTTAAGTTCCTTGCTCAGAACATGAGAACATATGAAACCTGGTGGTTCCTTTTAACATGAGTCTTCAATGTTCCCAGGTTAGAAGTTTTAGGTTCTAGTTATAGGAATTATAGGACTATTTCTCTCTATACGATTTGTATTTCATATACCTTTGACTATTGGATGTTCTTATAGGCACTTTAGTATTGCCAGTGTAACAGTATAGCTTCCGTCCCTCTCCTCGCCCCTACCTGGGCTCGAACCAGGAACACATCGACAACAGCCACCCTCGAAGCAGCGTTACCCATGCAGAGCAAGGGGAACAACTACTCCAAGTCTCAGAGCGAGTGACGTTTGAAACGCTATTAGCGCGCACCCCGCTAACTAGCTAGCCATTTCACATCGGTTACACCAGCCTAATCTCAGGAGTTGATAGGCTTGAAGTCATAAACAGCTCAATGCTTGAAGCACAGCGAAGAGCTGCTGGAAAAAGCAGGAAAGTGCTGTTTGAATGAATGCTTACGAGCCTGCTGGTGCCTACCATCGCTCAGTCAGACTGCTCTATCAAATCATAGACTTAATTATAATATAACAACACACAGAAATACGAGCCTTAGGTCATTAATATGGTCAAATCCAGAAACTATCATCTCGAAAACAAGACGTTTATTCTTTCAGTGAAATACGGAACCGTTCCGTATTTTATCTAACGGGTGGCATCCATCAGTCTAAATATTCCTGTTACATTGCACAACCTTCAATGTTATGTCATAATTACGTAAAATTCTGGAAAATTAGGAGGCCCAAACTGTTGCATATACACTGACTGCGTGCAATGAACGCAAGAGAAGTGACACAATTTCACCTGGTTAATATTGCCTGCTAACCTGGATTTCTTTTAGCTAAATATGCAGGTTTAAAAATATATACTTCTGTGTATTGATTTTAAGAAAGGCATTGATGTTTATGGTTAGGTACAGTTGTGCAACGATTGTGCTTTTTTCGCAAATGCGCTTTTGTTAAATCATCCCCCGTTTGGCGAAGTTGGCTGTTGTTGTTAGGAAGAAATAGTCTTCACAGTTCCCAACGAGTCATGTTAGCAGGCAATATTAACTAAATATGCAGGTTTAAAAATATATACTTGTGTATTGATTTTAAGAAAGGCATTGATGTTTATGGTTAGGTACACATTGGAGCAACGACAGTCCTTTTTCCGAATACGCACCGCATCGATTATATGCAACGCAGGACACACTAGATAAACTAGTAATATCATCAACCATGTGTAGTTAACTAGTGTTTATGATTGATTGATTGTTTTTTATATAAGTGTAATGCTAGCTAGCAACTTACCTTGGCTTCTTACTGCATTCGTGAAACAGGCAGTCTCCTCGTGGAGTGCAATGTAATCAGGTGGTTAGAGCGTTGGACTAGTTAACTGTAAGGTTGCAAGATTGATTCCCCGAGCTGACAAGGTAAAAATCGGTAATTCTGCCCCTGAACAAGGCAGTTAACCCACCGTTCCTAGGCCGTCATTGAAAATAAGAATTTGTTCTTAACTGACTTGCCTAGTTAAATAAAGATTAAATAAATAAAGATGTAAAAAATAAAATAAAAAAACGGCCAAATCGGTGTCCAAAAATACAGATTTCCGATTGTTATGAAAACTTGAAATCAGCCCTAATTAATCGGCCATTCCGATTAATCGGTCGACCTCTAGAAAGGACCCTACACTATAATGTATTTACAAAGCTTATCACCCAGATTTGTTATTAGTTGCTGTATTGTCAAAGTGCAGTGGAACTTTGCTTCACCCCCCCACCCCCCCACACCCCACTCTTTGCCAGACAGAGACATTTCACTTGGAGATGGAGACAGAGACATTTAACTTGGACATGGAGACAGAGACATTTAACTTGGACATGGAGACAGAGACATTTAACTTGGACATGGAGACAGAGACATTTAACTTGGAGATGGAGACAGAGACATTTAACTTGGAGATGGGGGGAGGAGAGATGCTCTGTGAAAGACGGTGGAAGGATCTTTTCATGTTTTAATGTTCTCTGCACATACATTAAATTGTTATTATTGTGTTTAAATTACCACAGTGTCGTTATCATTAAGGGTACATTTTTACCCTCTGACTGTGTTCACATTGGTCACTTTGACTGATACAGGGTACGGTTTGCCAATGGCTGAGGTGTGTGAGACAAGCACACTCCAATGTCACCTGCCGTTGACTGTTACAGTCTCTGGATGATAATGATAACAATCTAGCAGTCATCTCAGCTATTGACCAAGATAGTTTATTTCATGAAAGTAGGTGGTAGTGGTATTGTAGCAAGAAAGTGAGTAGACCAGGGAAGTAGACCAGGGAAGTAGACCAGGGAAGTAGACCAGGGAAGTAGACCAGGGAAGTAGACCAGGGAAGTAGACCAGGGAAGTAGACCAGGGAAGTCGACCAGGGAAGTCGACCAGGGAAGTCGACCAGGGAAGTCGACCAGGGAAGTCGACCAGGGAAGTCGACCAGGGAAGTCGACCAGGGAAGTAGACCAGGCCACCGTACTTGAGTTCATTGAATCTCTATTGTCATGCAGCTGTTGAAACTCACAACACAAAATATTTGTGGTTATAACTCAAAATATGTTTCTGGACTCTGCTCATCATGAGCACCATAATGACCACTTCACCAATATAAGGAGACAGCCAGCAGCAGCAGGGAGGGGGGGGGGGGGGGATCAAGTTCATAGAGTCTTCTCAGGAATTGTATGACTCATGTTCAATTTAGTTTCAAAGACAATGTGGTTGTCTTTCATCTATCACCACTTCCAGCAGACAATGTGTGAAGAATGGGCTTTTTGCTCTCCTATGCAAGCTGCAAACCATGCATGACATCAGCTCAGTTTGGTAAAGCATGGCTCTTGCAACACCTGTATAGTGGGTTCGATTCCCGGGACCACCTATATGAAAAACATGCATGGGGTTGGGTAGGTTACTTTCTAAATGTAATCCGTTACTAGTTACCTGTCCAAAATTGTAATCTGTAATGTAACTTTTGGATTAGCCCAAACTCAGTAACGTAATCTGATTACATTCAGTTACTTTTAGATTACTTTCCCCTTAAGAGGCATTAGAAGAAGACAAAAACATTTATGTTACCACGACCAACGACATCTATTACAGGATAAATCAGTGATAAAGTTTACATAGCTGACCATACATGGATGTTAAATTTTACTTTATGTGTTGGTTATGTAGGCTTCTTCTAACCCATCGCTTTCTGTGACGTATAATAATACGATTCAATTATATATCTACATTTAAAACCAAAGTCTATCAGAATTCCAGTCATTCCAATTAATGTTATTCCCCTTGATCTTCAAGAGTAGGACTTGGAAATATGGAAGTATAGATTAGCCAAATAGTTTTACCTGAGCATAACCCCAAAACTAAGGACTTATTAGCCAGCCCTACTGTGTTGTTTATCACTGTGTTGTCACGGAGACTGATTGGGCTCATTGATTCGAGTTAAAAAAATAAATTCTGCGCTCATGGAATGGCATGCTTTGAGCATTACTGAAAAGTGCTATTTACATGTGAAAAATGAATGTCATATGCTACATTTGCTATAGGCCTATTGTTTACCTTTTTGTTAGTGCCACTTTGATATCTTGATAATATGCACCTGTTTAAAGGGCAAATCCACAGATGAAACAATAACAAAACGGTCGCCCCGCCTCTGTTTTGGTAAAAAGCTGAGATATTGGCCTGGAGAAATGTAACCATTCTCAGATTAATAGACAGAACTATGGGTGTCAGGACTGCCCACCATGATATCAACATGATAGTTGTAACCATGTTATGAGGATATACAGGACTGCCCATCCATGATATCAACATGATAGTTGTAACCATGTTATGAGGATGTACAGGACTGACCATCCATGATATCAACATGATAGTTGTAACCATGTTATGAGGATATACAGGACTGACCATCCATGATATCAACATGATAGTTGTAACCATGTTATGAGGATATACAGGACTGACCATCCATGATATCAACATGATAGTTGTAACCATGTTATGAGGATATACAGGACTGACCATCCATGATATCAACATGATAGTTGTAACCATGTTATGAGGATGTACAGTGTTTGTTTACATTTACAATGTTTAAACGTTGGAGTAAAACAAGTTTATATTTTGGGTTCTCATGAAGTGTAACAGTTGATCTAAACTCATGAGGCATTTAGAAGTTATATTCCAAAATAATCAATGGATATCAATATATAATTTATAAGTCCAGAAATGGATGTAGCAACTACAGATTGTCTCTTTAAGTCTCATCAAAAGTGTATGAGTTTGAGCATGTGTCCATTAGGCCTATGGACTTATTTTTTATCAGCATGAATTAGATTGAGCAATATAAGCCCCACTTTTATTCCATAGGCTGTTGCAAAAGCGTATTTTTCGCTGGCTGTCCACTGGTTTCAGAAACAATGATTAATAGGCAGCTTAAACTTCTTGATTTCAACCATTATTCAAATACACATTTAGAGTTGTGAACAGCCATCCACAACAACCTCAATCCGTAAGGCGCAAATAGCTAAATGAGAGAGCAGCAGTGTGATTCACATCAATGTGCTATTTAAATATTCATTAATAAGTGATATCGCCGTAGATTACTACACTGTCATCCTTACCTCCAAGTGTTTATTCAAGTTGGAGAATATTTGGATGCCGACAGCAGTCACACCATTGGAAGACGTAGCTTGGACTGTAGCCTACAAAAGTCTATTCCTGCTCTTTTCCAGCGATCCATCAAACATATTTGGCGTATCATCATAGTGGTCTCTGACTCGTGGTCAGACTCGCTCAGGTGGAGCAAACTTAAACGTGGGCCTTTTTTTCAATGCTGATTTGAATGTCATTGAGAAAACAGAGAAATGTCAAAGATTTTTTTTACGCAAAGCTCCTTTCTGAATTTAAAAGTAATCTTCGAAGTAATCATCTACTTTTTCAAAAGTATCTGTAATCTGATTACAACATTTTTGCTGGTAACATAATGGATTACAGTTACCGTTTTCTGTAATCCCTTACATGTAATCCGATAAAATTGTCTGCTGAATGGCATATAAATATATATATATATACAGTATATAAAAAAATAATATATACAGTATATAAAAAAAAAATATATATATACAGTATATAAAAAGTAAATATATATATATACAGGATATTAAAAAATAAATATATATATATATACAGTATATAAAAAATAAATATATACAGTATATAAAAAATGTATATATATATATATATATATATACAGTATATAAAAATTTTATTTTTATTTTTTTATATATATATATACATAATCTTAAATCATTGGTCTAGAACACATGCAGCTGACTCATGTTATGCTCAGTCAGCAGCACACTTCAATGTTAAACCTGTTTTTGATGCACTGCAGAAGGCTCTTTGTGTTATCAGTACATCAACCAGAACTATCACCACTGTAGTCAGCAAATCAGCTGTAGGTCCACATGTAGTCCTTTGTGACTCAGTTGGTAAGCTAACAACCCCAGGGTCGTGGGTTCGATTCCTGCTGGGTTCACATCTATTCACTCTTCACAGACTGTAAATTGTTTTGGTAAATGGTATATATTCTACTGTATATATTAACTGTGTTTTCTCTGTTGCAGGTCGGGAAGTGTTTCTAACGACTGGGGTGAAATTTATGCCTTCGTGAAGAACCTTACAGACCGATTTGTGAGGTGAGCATCCCCCCCCCCCAAACATGGTAAATGTATGTTAGACAAATGAACTGAACTCTGGGAAAAGGGACACCGCTGGACTGTAGTTTGGATAAATGTTTGTTAAAATGGAACCTGAGGCCCTTGGACACGTTTTGTTTTACAATATAAACAGTAGATATTATTATAACTGACTTTTGTCCAGCTAAAACACGAATCCAATTCATCCCAGTCCATTAAACCGATACAGCCTTGTATATTTACCAACTATTATAGTGGAACGTTCACAATGTTCAACCTGTGTTGAATAAAATCAGGACAACAGGATCAGTCAACCAAATTGAATTGTAGGCAGAGGACTCGTGTGAACGTAACCGGTTACCGGTTTAAATAAATGAATGGAAGTATGGAGGTAGTTCTGTGCCTACCCCCCCCCCAAAAAAGGGGGTTAAATATGTGTAAAAAAAAAGTATAAAATAAATCCTCAGCTTTCTTATATCTTCTAGACAGGGGTGGAAAAAGTACCCAGTTTTCATACTTGAGTATGAAAGGAAGTAAAGATAACTTTAGTAGAAAATGAAGTAAACGTAAAAGTTGAAAGTCACCCAGTAAAATACTAATTGAGTAAAAAGTCTAAAAGTATTTGGTTTTAAATATACTTATGTATCAAAAGTAAATGTAATTACTAAAATATACTTAAGTATCAAAAGTAAAAGTATAAATAATTTCAAATTGCTTATATTAAGCAAACGAGTGAGTTTATTAACATTCTTCATCAAGAATGTTGGCAAAATTTCAATGGGAATGTTGTTCACTTGTCAAATAGCATTAAAAATAGTTTTCCATACTGTATTTTGCCGATTCTTTTCGCAACGCAAATATTGAGTCGCGACTGAGACGAACTGGTTTAATTCCGGTACCGAGGCAAAACACGTTGAGAACCACTGGGCTAGACTAGGCAGCTGATGTTGTTAGTAGTTTACAGTTCATCAGACTGAAATATAATCTTGTTTCCATGCAGTCCAGCATGTCAGATCTCTACTGTTTAGATGTATAGGCTGCTACATTTATGGAGATTGTTTTTGATTGTGTCTGTCGGGAGTGATGTGTTATCATGCTTGCTAAATAAATACCGGAGGAAAGGGGAGATCGCCTCTGAGCTTTGTGCGTTGTGCCCTGGCCCGCACAACCTGCGATTTCTGTGAATCTGATTGGTCAAGAGATGCACAGAGCCTGCAGCAGCACTCGGATGTGAAGGACAGAGAAATGGTGCGAGTTCACAAATCGTGAGGCAAATCGTAAAAAAAAAAACGGTACTTTGCCACTATTTTTAACGCTTTGCGTCAATATATTTTGCTAAACTAAATCAAAAGTCACATGACACCACACCTGATTGAAAAGTGCTGTGGCAAACGTTTTTACGGTGGCTCTGATTGCAGGGCGATTTTTTTTTTTGATTGCGTAACAACGGCGGTTGACTAAATGTTATGTGCCAGTCCAGACGGTATCGACCTAGCCAAACATAAATGAAGAAACGGTTTGTTAAAGAAAATAGCAAATGGGCCAGGTGTGAGTGGGTGGCAGTGAGGATCAGTCTTCTGGGCTGTGAGAATGGCCATTTGTAACCGGGGTGGACCAGATCCACACATAGATATCTATCCCTCCTCCTGATCGCAGAATGGGCCAGAAGACCTGGGTTCGGGTAGTATTTGATATGTTTCAAATATTTTCAGCGTTTGCTCTAGCCTGCCTAGAGCGCCAGATGGGCGGATGCTTACAGTTTTGGGACTATTCTATTGGTTCATTAAGTCAGGCGTGCTTAGTCAAGCACAGATAAAGCATTTTTAAATGAATGAAAGGATTTCAAATAGTATTTGAACTCAGGTGGTCTGCACGGAATGGGCCAGGGAGAGGCAGGGGGACAGGGAATGTACAGTAAGGCAAAAGAACACTGAGAGGCGAGGACAATCTGCTATACAATGCTCCTTTACCAAGAACACTTCTGTTCTGCCATGTGGAGCATGCAGACTGGAGAGATTTCTCTCTTTTTTTTCTTCCCTTTCTCCGGATTTCTCCCAGTCTGGCATTGCGAGCAAGCTCTTGATTTATTCAGTGTTGGTTGGAAGAGAAAACTGGAGAAGGTTTTCATTGAAATGACAGGCTTATATTTCAGTCTAGCCTGAGATGTTAGTCTAGATATATATTATCAATAATATCTGTATAGTTCAGATGTGATTCTAGCCAATCCATCACCTGTCTAAAGTTAGAACTGATACAAATTGTTTGACATTTCTCAGTTACGACTAGAATACATTCTCAATGTCCTCAAACAAACTACTCAGTCATGTTCCAAAAATACTACTTCAGAAAGTACGTGATCTATATGGCTGCTGTATTTCCTTGCCAGATATGGCCGTGTGGCGTAAAGATGCTATGTGCTGTGGGGGAGGACTTGCTGAGACTAGCTGAGACTGGTTGAGACTGGCTGAGACTGGTTGAGACTAGCTGAGACTGGCTGAGACTGGCTGAGCCTAGCTGTGACAGGCTGAGATTAGCTGTGTGTGTGTGTGTATTGATGTATCATTGCCATGACAACCTGTTTCCTGTCTCTCATCACTTCCTCCTTCCACAGGAGAACAGCATATCCTCCCTTAAGTCACATACTCAAATTAGGTGACACAAACTAGTGTATTGGTATCTTGTATACCATGTAACATTTGTTGGTAGTTTTCTGTTCGTCACACTGCACATCTGAAGTAATGTCTTTACACTTACATGCTGACCAGATCGCTCGCGTGCATGTTGATTTTGTCCACCCTCACCAGACGTGATCATGACACACAGGTTGAAATATCAAAAACAAACTCTGAACCAACTATATTAATTTGGGGACAGGTCAAAAAGCAAACATTTATGGCAATTTAGCTAGCTACCTTGCTGTTGCTAGCTCATTTGTCCTGGGATATAAACATTGGGTTGTTATTTTACCTGCAATGCACAAGATCCTCTGACAATCCACAGATAAAAGGGTAAACCGATTTCGTTTCTAGTAATCTCTCCTTCACTCTTCTTCTTCTTCTTTGGACTTTATATAGCAGTTGGAAACCAACTTTAAGGTGCATTACCACCACCAACTGGACTGGAGTGTGGACCTCAGTTCATCTTTCAATCACCCACGTGGGTATATGCTCCTAAAAACCAATGAGGAGATGGGAGAGGCAGGACTTGCAGCGAGCGCATCAAGCATCAAAAATAAAACCAAGTTCTATTTTAGAGCCTGGCTACGCAGACTCTCGTTGACACACGCGAGCGCTGTGGGTGCAATGATTGAGTAACATGAATGTGTACATTTATTTTGCAACGCACGCGACGCGAGCGGTATGGTCAGCATGCTACACAGCCTGTTCAATAACTATCTATCTCATGCTGTTTTTCTCATGTGATCAATGAGATCCTGAGTTGTATTACTGTGCAGTCTCATTGGAAAAAGGATGTGTATTATTTCATTTTTGTGTAGAAAGTACACAACACTAAAAGCTACTGTTGATATACAGTTCCAGTCAAAATTTTGGACACACCAACTCATTCAAGGGTTTTTCTTTATTTTTTACTATTTTCTACGTTGTAGAAAAGTAGTGAAGACATCAAAACTATGAAATAACACAGATGGAATCATGTAGTAACCAAGAAAGTGTTAAACAACTCAAAATATATTTTATATTTGAGATTATTCAAAGTAGACACACTGACCTGATATACTATACACTGACCTGATATACACTGACCTGATATACACTGACCTGAAATACACTGACCTGATATACACTGACCTGATATACTATACACTGACCTGATATACACTGACCTGAAATACACTGACCTGATATACACTGACCTGATATACACTGACCTGATATACACTGACCTGATATACACTGACCTGATATACACTGACCTGATATACTGTAACGGCAGTCTAGCTCTTCCTCGGACGAGGAGAGGAGAGAAGGATCGGAGGACCAATGTGCAGCGTGGTAATTTTCCATGAATTTAATAAACACAAAGACAAGATACTGACAAACTAATACAAAACAACCGTGAAGCTACAAACGAAAGTGCAATACACAAGCTACTAACGTTAGACATAGACACGATACAAACTAACAAACGAACTAACCGTCACAGTCCTGTGTGGCACAAACACTGACACAGGAAACAACCACCCACAATCCCCAACACAAAACAAGCCACCTATATATGATTCTCAATCAGGGACAACGATTGACAGCTGTCTCTGATTGAGAACCATATTAGGCTGAACACAGAAACAGACGAACTAGACACACAACATAGAATTCCCACCCAGCTCACGTCCTGACCAACACTAAACAAGCAAAACACATAAGAACTCTGGTCAGGACGTTACATATACACTGACCTGAAACACACTGACCTGAAATACACTGACCTGAAATACACTGACCTGATATAAGCTGACCTGAAACACACTGACCTGAAATACACTGACCTGAAATACACTGACCTGATATACACTGACCTGATATACACTGACCTGATATACACTGACCTGATATACACTGACCTGAAATACACTGACCTGATATACACTGACCTGATATACACTGACCTGAAATACACTGACCTGAAATACACTGACCTGAAATACACTGACCTGAAATACACTGACCTGATATACACTGACCTGATATACTATACACTGACCTGATATACACTGACCTGATATACACTGACCTGATATACTATACACTGACCTGATATACTATACACTGACCTGATATACACTGACCTGATATACTATACACTGACCTGATATACTATACACTGACCTGATATACACTGACCTGATATACACTGACCTGATATACTATACACTGACCTGATATACTATACACTGACCTGATATACACTGACCTGAAATACACTGACCTGAAATACACTGACCTGAAATACACTGACCTGATATACACTGACCTGAAATACACTGACCTGAAATACACTGACCTGATATACACTGACCTGATATACTATACACTGACCTGATATACTATACACTGACCTGATATACACTGACCTGATATACACTGACCTGAAATACACTGACCTGATATACACTGACCTGATATACTATACACTGACCTGATATACTATACACTGACCTGATATACACTGACCTGATATACACTGACCTGAAATACACTGACCTGAAATACACTGACCTGATATACACTGACCTGATATACTATACACTGACCTGATATACACTGACCTGAAATACACTGACCTGATATACACTGACCTGAAATACACTGACCTGATATACACTGACCTGATATACACTGACCTGATATACACTGACCTGATATACACTGACCTGATATACACTGACCTGAAATACACTGACCTGAAATACACTGACCTGATATACTATACACTGACCTGAAATACACTGACCTGAAATACACTGACCTGAAATACACTGACCTGATATACACTGACCTGATATACACTGACCTGAAATACACTGACCTGAAATACACTGACCTGATATACACTGACCTGAAATACACTGACCTGAAATACACTGACCTGATATACACTGACCTGAAATACACTGACCTGATATACACTGACCTGATATACACTGACCTGATATACACTGACCTGATATACACTGACCTGATATACACTGACCTGATATACACTGACCTGATATACTATACACTGACCTGATATACACTGACCTGATATACTATACACTGACCTGAAATACACTGACCTGATATACACTGACCTGAAATACACTGACCTGATATACACTGACCTGATATACACTGACCTGATATACACTGACCTGATATACACTGACCTGAAATACACTGACCTGATATACACTGACCTGAAATACACTGACCTGAAATACACTGACCCGAAATACACTGACCTGATATATACTATACACTGACCTGATATACACTGACCTGATATACACTGACCTGAAATACACTGACCTGATATACACTGACCTGATATACACTGACCCGAAATACAATGACCTGATATATACTATACACTGACCTGATATACACTGACCTGAAATACACTGACCTGAAATACACTGACCTGAAATACACTGACCTGATATACACTGACCTGATATACACTGACCTGATATACACTGACCTGATATACACTGACCTGATATACACTGACCTGATATACACTGACCTGATATACACTGACCTGATATACACTGACCTGAAATACACTGACCTGAAATACACTGACCTGATATACACTGACCTGAAATACACTGACCTGAAATATACTATACACTGACCTGATATACACTGACCTGATATACTGACCTGATATACACTGACCTGATATACACTGACCTGAAATACACTGACCTGAAATACACTGACCTGATATACACTGACCTGATATACACTGACCTGAAATACACTGACCTGAAATATACTATACACTGACCTGATATACACTGACCTGATATATACTGAGCTGAAATACACTGACCTGATATATACTATACACTGACCTGATATACACTGACCTGATATATACTGACCTGAAATACACTGACCTGATATACACTGACCTGAAATACACTGACCTGATATACACTGACCTGATATACACTGACCTGATATATACTGACCTGATATACTACTGACCTGATATACTATACACTGAACCTGATATCACTGACCTGAAATACACTGACCTGATAGACTAATACACTGACCTGATATACACTGACCTGATATACACTGACCTGAAATACACTGACCTGATATACACTGACCTGAATACACTGACCTGAAATACACGACCTGAAATACACTGACCTGATAATACACTGACCTGATATACACTGACCTGATATACACTACTGATACACTGACCTGATATACCACTGACCTGATATACACTGACCTGATATACACTGACCTGTATACACTGACCTGAAATACACTGACCTGATATATACTGACCTGAATACACTGACCTGTATACACTGACCTGATATACCTGACCTGAAATACACTGACCTGATATTATACTGACCTGATAAATACACTGACCTGAAATACACTGACCTGAAATACACTGACCGAATATACACTGACCTGATATACTACTATACACTGACCTGATATACACTGACCTGACAGACTGATACACTGACCTGAAATACACTGACCTGATATACACTGACCTGACTGT
>NC_052324.1:39407110-39421270 GCF_016432855.1 Salvelinus namaycush | reverse complement strand
CACTACCTGTACCTCGTAAATCCTCACTGACCGAAACAAGCGAATATATACTGACCTATATACACTGACTGATATACACTGGACCTGATTACACTGACTGATAATAACACTGACCAACTGATATACACTGACCTGAACTATACACACATTGACCTGAAATACACGACCTGACACGTGATATACACTGACCTGATATATACACTGACCTGATAATACACTGACCTGAAATATACTATACACTGACTGATATACATGACCTGATATATACTGAGCTGAAATACACTGACCTGATATATACTATACACTGAACTGATATACACTGACCTGATATATACTGACCTGAAATACACTGACCTGATATACACTGACCTGAAATACACTGACCTGATATACACTGACCTGAAATACACTGACCTGATATATACTGACCTGATATATACTGACCTGATATACTATACACTGACCTGATATATACTGACCTGAAATACACTGACCTGATATACTATACACTGACCTGATATACATGACTGATATATACTATACACTGACCTGATATACACTGACCTGATATATACTGACCTGAAATACACTGACCTGATATACACATGACCGATATACACTGACCTGAATATACTGACCTGATATACACTGACCTGATATATACTGACCTGATATATACTGACCTGATATACTATACACTGACCTGATATATACTGACCTGAAATACACTGACCTGATATACTATACACTGACCTGATATACACTGACCTGATATACACTGACCTGAAATACACTGACCTGATATACACTGACCTGAAATACACTGACCTGAAATACACTGACCTGAAATACACTGACCTGAAATACACTGACCTGAAATACACTGACCTGATATACACTGACCTGAAATACACTGACCTGAAATACACTGACCTGAAATACACTGACCTGAAATACACTGGTAACCTGAAATAACACTGACCTGAAATACACTGACCTGATATACACTGACCTGAATAACACTGACTGATATACATGACTGATATACTATACACTGACCTGATATACTAAATACACTGACCTGATATACACTGACCTGATATACACTGACCTGATATACATTACCTGATATACATACTGACCATGATATACACTGACCTGAAATACACTGACCTGATAACTAGACCTGAAATACATGGCCGAATACTATGTACACTGACCTGATATAACACTGACCTGAAATACACATGACCTGAAATACACTGACCTGATATACACTGACCTGATATACACATGACCTGATACACTGACCTGAAATACACTGACCTGAAATACACTGACCTAATAACACTGACCTGATTATACACTGACCTGAAATACAATGACCTGAAATACACTGACCTGAAATACACTGACCTGAAATAAACTGACCTGAAATACACTGACCTGATATACACTGACCTGTATACACTGAGCCTGAAATACCACTGACCTGAAATACACTGACCTGATATACACTGAACACTGACCTGATATACACTGACACTGATATACACTGACCTGATATACACTGACCTGAAATACCACTGACCTGAAATACACTGACCTGAAATACACTGACCTGATATACACTGACCTGAAATACACTGACCTGAAATACACTGACCTGAAATACACTGACCTGAAAATACACTGACTGAAATCACTGACCTGATAACACTGACCTGATATACACTGACCTGAAATTACACTGACCTGAAATACACTGACCTGAAATACACTGACGATATACACTGACCTGATATACACTGACATGATATACATACATGACCTGATAAATATACACTGACCTGATACACTGACCGATATACTATACACTGACCTGATATACACTGACCTGATATGACTATTACACTGACCTGATATACTATACACTGACCTGATATACCACTGACCTGAATCACTGACCTGAAATTACACTGACCTGATATACACTGACCTGATATACTATACACTGACCTGATATAACATGACCTGATACTATACACTGACCTGATATACTTACACTGAACCTGATATACACTGACCTGAAATACACTGACCTGATATTTACTATACATGACCTGATAATACTATACACTGACCTGATAACTGACCGAAATACACTGACCTGATATACACTGACCTGAAATACACGACCTGATATACACTGACCTGAAAACACTGACCTGAAATACACTGACCTGATATACACTGACCTGAAATACACTGACCTGATATACACTGACCTGATATACTATACACTGACCTGAATACATGACCTGATATACACTGACCTGAAATACACTGACCTGATATACACTGACCTGAAATACACTGACCTGATATACACTGACCTGATATACACTGACCTGATATACACTGACCTGATATACACTGACCCGATATACACTGACCTGAAATACACTGACCTGATATATACTATACACTGACCTGATATACACTGACCTGAAATACACTGACCTGATATATATACTATACACTGACCTGATATACACTGACCTGATATATACTGACCTGAAATACACTGACCTGATATACACTGACCTGATATACACTGACCGATATACACTGACCTATATACACTGACCTGAATACACTGACCTGAAATATACTATACACTGACCTGATATACACTGACCTGATATATATGAGCTGAAATACACTGACCTGATATATACTATACTGACATGATACACTGACCTGATATATACTGACCTGAAATACACTGACCTGATATACACGACCTGAAATACACTGACCTGATATATCTGACCTGATATATACTGACTGATATATATACTGACCTGAAATACACTGACCTGATATACACTGACCTGAAATACACTGACCTGATATACACTGACCTGATATATACTATACACTGACCTGATATACACTGACCTGATATATACTATACACTGACCTGATATACACTGACCTGATATATACTATACACTGACCTGAAATACACTGACCTGATATACACTGACCTGAAACACACTGACCTGAAATACACTGACCTGATATACACTGACCTGATATACTATACACTGACCTGATATACACTGACCTGATATACACTGACCTGAAATACACTGACACTGATATACACTGACTGATATACACTGACCTGAAATACACTGACCTGAAATACACTGACCTGAAAATACACTGACCTGAAATACACTGACCTGAAATACACTGACCTGATACACTATACACTGACCTGATATAACTGACCTGAAATACACTGACCTGATATATACTGACCTGAAATACACTGACCTGATATACACTGACCTGAAAATACACTGACCTGAAATACACTGACCTGATATACACTGACCTGATATACACTGACCTGAAAACACACTGACCTGAAACACACTGACCTGAAATACACTGACCTGATATACATGAACCTGATATACACTGACCTGATATACACTGACCTGATATACACTGACCTGATAACACTGACCTGAAATACACTGACCTGATATACACTGACCTGAAATACATGACCTGAAATACACTGACCTGATATACTATACACTGACCTGATATACACTGACCTGAAATACACTGACCTGAATATACTGACCTGAAATACACTGACCCTGAAATACACTGACCTGAAATACACTGACCTGATATACACTGACCTGAAATACGCGACCTGATATACACTGACCTGATATATACTGACCTGATATACACTGACCTGATATAGTATACACTGACCTGATATAGTATACACTGACCTGAAATACACTGACCTGAAATACACTGACCTGATATACTATACACTGACCTGATATACACTGACCTGATATACACTGACCTGAAATACACTGACCTGAAATACACTGACCTGAAATACACTGACCTGATATACACTGACCTGATATACACTGACCTGAAATACACTGACCTGAAATACACTGACCTGAAATACACTGACCTGAAATACACTGACCTGATATACACTGACCTGATATACACTGACCTGAAATACACTGACCTGAAATACACTGACCTGAAATACACTGACCTGATATACACTGACCTGATATACACTGACCTGATATACACTGACCTGAATACACTGACCTGAAATACACTGACCTGAAATACACTGACCTGATTTACAGACCTGATATACACTGACCTGATTTACACTGACCTGATATACACTGACCTGAAATACACTGACTGATATTACACTGACCTGAAATACACTGACCTGATATACACTGACTGAAATACACTGACCTGATATCAACTGACCTGATATACTATACACTGACTGATATACATGACCTGATATCTATACACTGACCTGAAATACACTGACCTGATATAGACTGACCTGACATACTATACACTGACCTGAAATACACTGACCTGATATACACTGACCTGATATACACTGACCTGATATACACTGACTGAAATACTGACCTGATATACACTGACCTGATATACACTGACCTGATATACACTGACCTGATTACACTGACCTGATATACATGACCTGATATACAACTGACCTGATATTACACTGACCTGATATACACTGACCTGATATACACTGACCTGAAATACACTGACCTGAAATACACTGACCTGAAATACACTGACCTGATATAGTATACACTGACCTGATATAGTATACACTGACCTGATATAGTATACACTGACCTGATATAGTATACACTGACCTGATATAGTATACACTGACCTGATATAGTATACACTGACTTGAAATACACTGACCTGATATAGTATACACTGACCTGATATAGTATACACTGACCTGATATAGTATACACTGACCTGAAATACACTGAGTACCAAATATTAAGAACACCTTTGAATATTGAGTTGCCCCCTTTTTGCCCCCAGAACAGCCTCAATTCGTCAGGTCACGGACTCTACAAGGTGTCGAAAGCATTCTACAGGGATCTCGGCCCATGTTGACTCCAATTCTTCCCACAGTTGTGTCAAGTTGGCTGGATGTCCTTTGGGTGGTGGACCGTTCTTGATTCACACGGGGAAACTGTTGAGCGTGAAAAACCCAGCATCATTGCAGTTCTTGACACTTACCGGTGCACCTGGCACCTACAACCATACCACGTTCAAAGGCACTTAATCTTTAGTCTTGCCCACTCACCCTCTGAATGGCACACACACATAATCCACGTCTCAATAGTCTCAAGGCTTGAATATCCTTCTGCGGATCCGCCCCTATTTTTTCAATTTTCGCCTAAAATGACATACCCAAATCGAACTGCCTGTAGCTCAGAACCTGAATCAAGGATATGCATATTCTTGATACCATTTGAAAGGAAACACTTTGAAGTTTGTGGAAATGTGAAATTAATGTTGGAGAATATAACACATTAGATCTGGTAAAAGATAATGCAAAGAATTTTTATTTATTAAAAAAATAAAAAAATTGTACCATCATCTTTGAAATGCAATAGAAAGGCCATAATGTATTATTCCAGTCCATGCGCAATTTTGATTTTGGCCACTAGATGGCAGCAGTGTATGTGAAACGTTTTAGACTGATCCAATGAACCATTGCATTTCTGTTCAAAATGTTGTATCAAGACATCCCAAATGTGCCTAATTGGTTTATTAATAACTTTTCAAGTTCATAACTGTGCACTCTCCTCAAACAATAGCATGGCATTTTTTCACTGTAATGGCTACTGTAAATTGGACAGTGCAGTTAGATTAACAAGAATTAAAGCTTTCTGCCAATATCAGATGTGTTTCTGTCCTTGGAAATGTTATTTTTACTTACAACCTCATGCTAATCGCATTAGCCTACGTTAGCTCAACCATCCCGTGGGTGGGACACCGATCTGTGGAGATCCTTAGGAGGTTTTTAACCTGTCTCCTCCCCGTCATCTAGACTGATTGGAGTGGATTTAATAAGTGACATCAATAAGGGATAGTAGCTTTCACCAGGATTTACCTGGTCAGTCTGTGTCATTGAAAGAGCAGGTGTTCTTAATGTTTTGTCCACTACTGTTTTGTTTCATTCCAGCCCCAGCATGAGGGTTTCCTTTATAGTGTTCTCGTCTTCAGCCAAAGTGATGTTACCTCTCACTGGAGACAGGTATTATATTCCTCCTATTCATAATGACATGTAATACACCTTGTAGTAACACATTATAAAGGATCGTAGTACATGTTATTGCTATAACAAGTACTAAAGCATTAGTGTATTCCTGGCAGGTTTTAAAACTGACTCATTTAATTGTAGTTTAGTCATGACAGTCCCCAATGGCTATTTATATATGTATCCAATTGTAAACACATCCACTGTACCAGAACATGTTGGATAGTGAATTGATGTATTTTTGTTTGAAGATATGAAATCCAGGAAGGCCTGGAGAGACTGAGAGAGGTGAAGCCAGCAGGGGAAACCTACATGCATGAAGGAATTAAAGAGGTGCAGTATGGGTAACACCTACATTGGATAGTCTCCAGTAGATGCTTTTTAGATGTTACACTAAATATCCACTATCCCTTACCCTAAACCTACTCTAAACCTAACCCTAAACCTACTCTAAACCTAACCCTAAACCTACTCTAAACCTAACCCTAAACCTACTCTAAACCTAACCCGAAACCTACTCTAAACCTAACCCGAAACCTACTCTAAACCTAACCCTAAACCTAAACCTACTCTAAACCTAACCAAACCTAACCAGTCAAAACCACTCTATTAATGACCTGACCACATTTGAAAACGACTTCACCTTCACCTACTGTACAGAATATCCCCCATGTTATGCTCGTAACAGGTAGATACTGTGCTAGCCTTGTCTTTACTTGTCCGCTAGGCATTGGTGTGTTTTATCAGTTTGGCACTAAACACTGTTTAGATAAGGAGCAATTCAGATGCCTCCAAGTGACCTAAATAACAACTTCTAACTCCTAGGCTGAGTCCCAAATGGCACCCTATTCCCTATATAGTACACTACTATAGACCAGAGTGAAAGGAGATACGCAGTCAGTTACACTACTGAATCAGAGTGGTGCTGGGGACTTCATTAATCGACGTCCGGGGAACAGTTGTTGTTGGGGATTAACTGCCTTGATCAAGGGCTGAATGGCAGATTTTTCTACCTTGACGGCTGGGGGATTGAAACCAGTGACCTTTCGGTTGCTGGCCCAACACTCTTAACCGCTATAAAGAGCAGTATAAAGGGAATATTAAACGGTTAGGTCTGAATTTGCTATTCTGTAGACATACTGTACAGGGTTGGGGTCAATTCTATTTCAATTCTAGTCAATTGATTCAGGAAATGAACTTAAAATTGAAGTCCAATTTTCCTTTATTTATTCAACTAGGCAAGTCAGTTAAGAACAAATTCATATTTACAATGTCGGCCTAGGAACAGTCGGTTAACTGCCTTGTTCATGGGAAGAACGACAGATTTTGACCTTGTCAGCTCGGGGATTTGATCTAGCAACCTTTCGGGTTATTGGCCCAACGCTCTAACCACTAGATGCCACCCCTTTGAAAGCATGGAGCATTGAGGAAAACTGAAATCAGAGTTGGAATTTCTGTTAACTTCCTGGCTAAATTGACTGATTTTAAATTAAATTGACCCCATCCATGTACAGTTTGTTCTTATTCATTCATAATCACATATCTCTGTTTATTCATACCTCTTTGTGTTTGAACCAAAAGGCAAACTATCAAATCAAAGCCCAAACCACCAAGTCCTCCAGCATCATCATAGCTCTGACAGACGGAAAGCTAGAAGTCTTCATACATCAATTAACAGTTGAAGAGGTGAGCTTGAATTTATTAAAAAAATTACGTTTACATTTTTACGTTTGTTAGTTCAAAATTCTTTTTCCCCCCCAGACACACCGATTAAACATGGCGTTGGACTAAAAACCAATGCTCAATGGAGCATCTTTTTAGTCCATGACTCAACATAATCTGGATTAGAGAGACTGGCCATTAATATCCAAATGCAGAGTGTTACTTATTGTTTTAAAGTTAAAGTTATTCGTATTTTTCTCTAATGCAGGCCAACATTGCGAGGACCTACGGTGCTCGTGTGTACTGTGTTGGTATCAAAGACTTTGACGAGCAACAGCTAGCCGAGGTGGCTGACACCAAAGATCAAGTGTTCCCTGTCAAAGATGGCTTCCATGCACTCAAAGGCATCGTAAATTCAGTAAGTTTGTATTGTTTTGTTTATTTTTTTGTTCATTTATTCGCTAGAAATGTACAATAAGGGTTCTGATTCAAAGTCAATTATTTTAGAGTTATTTGGTAACCTTTTTATGGAAGTTACTTTTGCTTGAAGAGACAGACGTTCATATTGAGGTGCATGGAAAGAGCCCGTGGAAATAAGTGCTTGTTCATCTGTTTCCTCCAACATGGTCGTGTCTCCCCAGTGCTGTGTCTGTTTCCTCCAACATGGCCGTGTCTCCTCAGTGCTGTGTCTGTTTCCTCCAACATGGCCGTGTCTCCTCAGTGCTGTGTCTGTTTCCTCCAACATGGCCGTGTCTCCTCAGTGCTGTGTCTGTTTCCTCCAACATGGTCATGTCTCCTCAGTGCTGTGTCTGTTTCCTCCAACATGGCCGTGTCTCCTCAGTGCTGTGTCTGTTTCCTCCAACATGGTCATGTCTCCTCAGTGCTGTGTCTGTTTCCTCCAACATGGCCGTGTCTCCTCAGTGCTGTGTCTGTTTCCTCCAACATGGTCGTGTCTCCTCAGTGCTGTGTCTGTTTCCTCCAACATGGCCGTGTCTCCTCAGTGCTGTGTCTGTTTCCTCCAACATGGCCGTGTCTCCTCAGTGCTGTGTCTGTTTCCTCCAACATGGCCGTGTCTCCTCAGTGCTGTGTCTGTTTCCTCCAACATGGTCGTGTCTCCTCAGGGCTGTGTCTGTTTCCTCCAACATGGTCGTGTCTCCTCAGTGCTGTGTCTGTTTCCTCCAACATGGCCGTGTCTCCCCAGTGCTGTGTCTGTTTCCTCCAACATGGTCGTGTCTCCTCAGTGCTGTGTCTGTTTCCTCCAACATGGCCGTGTCTCCTCAGTGCTGTGTCTGTTTCCTCCAACATGGCCGTGTCTCCTCAGTGCTGTGTCTGTTTCCTCCAACATGGCCGTGTCTCCCCAGTGCTGTGTCTGTTTCCTCCAACATGGCCGTGTCTCCTCAGTGCTGTGTCTGTTTCCTCCAACATGGCCGTGTCTCCTCAGTGCTGTGTCTGTTTCCTCCAACATGGTCGTGGAACAGCCTGACAGTATAACATTGGCCTCAGCGTGACACTAGTCATACTTCTCAGAGAGAGGAAATATTCAACCACTATTGAAGGATGGTAGTGGGCGGGACATTCTCCCATCCAACTCCTCATAGCCGCAGAGCTGCAAAGCATTTATCAGCTGAAAGATTGTTTAGAGTCAAAATGAATCACAGAGCATTCTCTCCGTTGATATGTAATGTTGGACGCTGCTGTACTAGCAGGCCTCGTTGCTCCTGCTGTACTAGCAGGCCTCGTTGCTCCTGCTGTACTAGCAGGCCTCGTTGCTCCTGCTGTACTAGCAGGCCTCGTTGCTCCTGCTGTACCAGCAGGCCTCGTTGCTCCTGCTGTACTAGCAGGCCTCGTTGCTCCTGCTGTACTAGCAGGCCTCGTTGCTCCTGCTGTACTAGCAGGCCTCGTGGCTCCTGCTGTACTAGCAGGCCTCGTGGCTCCTGCTGTACTAGCAGGCCTCGTTGCTCCTGCTGTACTAGCAGGCCTCGTTGCTCCTGCTGTACTAGCAAGCCTCGTTGCTCCTGCTGTACTAGCAGGCCTCGTTGCTCCTGCTGTACTAGCAGGCCTCGTGGCTCCTGCTGTACTAGCAGGCCTCGTTGCTCCTGCTGTACTAGCAGGCCTCGTTGCTCCTGCTGTACTAGCAGGCCTCGTTGCTCCTGCTGTACTAGCAGGCCTCGTGGCTCCTGCTGTACTAGCAGGCCTCGTTGCTCCTGCTGTACTAGCAGGCCTCGTTGCTCCTGCTGTACTACCAGGCCTCGTGGCTCCTGCTGTACTAGCAGGCCTCGTGGCTCCTGCTGTACTAGCAGGCCTCGTGGCTCCTGCTGTACTAGCAGGCCTCGTGGCTCCTGCTGTACTAGCAGGCCTCGTGGCTCCTGCTGTACTAGCAGGCCTCGTTGCTCCTGCTGTACTAGCAGGCCTCGTTGTTCCTGCTGTACTAGCAGGCCTCGTGGCTCCTGCTGTACTAGCAGGCCTCGTTGCTCCTGCTGTACTAGCAGGCCTCGTTGCTCCTGCTGTACTAGCAGGCCTCGTTGCTCCTGCTGTACTAGCAGGCCTCGTTGCTCCTGCTGTACTAGCAGGCCTCGTTGCTCCTGCTGTACTAGCAGGCCTCGTCGCTCCTGCTGTACTAGCAGGCCTCGTCGCTCCTGCTGTACTAGCAGGCCTCGTTGCTCCTGCTGTACTAGCAGGCCTCGTGGCTCCTGCTGTACTAGCAGGCCTCGTTGCTCCTGCTGTACTAGCAGGCCTCGTGGCTCCTGCTGTACTAGCAGGCCTCGTGGCGCCTGCTGAACTAGCAGGCCTCGTAGCTCCTGCTGTACTAGCAGGCCTCGTTGCTCCTGCTGTACTAGCAGGCCTCGTTGCTCCTGCTGTACTAGCAGGCCTCGTGGCTCCTGCTGTACTAGCAGGCCTCGTGGCTCCTGCTGTACTAGCAGGCCTCGTGGCTCCTGCTGTACTAGCAGGCCTCGTTGCTCCTGCTGTACTAGCAGGCCTCGTGGCTCCTGCTGTACTAGCAGGCCTCGTGGCTCCTGCTGTACTAGCAGGCCTCGTGGCTCCTGTTGTACTAGCAGGCCTCGTGGCTCCTGCTGTACTAGCAGGCCTCGTGGCTCCTGCTGTACTAGCAGGCCTCGTGGCTCCTGCTGTACTAGCAGGCCTCGTGGCTCCTGCTGTACTAGCAGGCCTCGTGGCGCCTGCTGAACTAGCAGGCCTCGTAGCTCCTGCTGTACTAGCAGGCCTCGTTGCTCCTGCTGTACTAGCAGGCCTCGTTGCTCCTGCTGTACTAGCAGGCCTCGTTGCTCCTGCTGTACTAGCAGGCCTCGTGGCTCCTGCTGTACTAGCAGGCCTCGTGGCTCCTGCTGTACTAGCAGGCCTCGTGGCTCCTGCTGTACTAGCAGGCCTCGTGGCTCCTGCTGTACTAGCAGGCCTCGTTGCTCCTGCTGTACTAGCAGGCCTCGTTGCTCCTGCTGTACTAGCAGGCCTCGTTGCTCCTGCTGTACTAGCAGGCCTCGTTGCTCCTGCTGTACTAGCAGGCCTTGTTGCTCCTGCTGTACTAGCAGGCCTTGTTGCTCCTGTTGTACTAGCAGGCCTCGTTGCTCCTGCTGTACTAGCAGGCCTCGTTGCTCCTGCTGTACTAGCAGGCCTCGTTGCTCCTGCTGTACAGGAGCAACGAATTTCTTGTTAACAAACTATAGTTTAGGCATGTCTGTTAGGACATCTACTTTGTGCAGTAATTTTTCCAACAATTGTTTACAGACAGATTATTTCACTTATAATTAACTGTATCATAATTCCAGTGAGTCTGAAGTTTACATACACTAAGTTGACTGTGCCTTTAAACAGCTTTGAAAATTCCAGAAAATGATATCATGGCTTTAGAAACTTCTGATAGGCTAGATGACCCGATTTGAGTCAATTGGGGGTGTACCTGTGGATGTATTTCAATGCCTACCTTCAAACTCATTGCCTCTTTGCCAACATCATGTCAACATCATAGGAAAATCAAAAGAAATCAGCCAAGACCTCAGAAAAAAAACTGTAGACCTCCCACCTTGGGAGCAATTTCCAAACGCCTGAAGGTACCAAGTTCATCTGTACAAACCATAGTACGCAAGTATAAACAACATGGCCGTCATACCGCTCAGGAAGGAGACGCGTTCTGTCTCCTAGAGATGAACGTACTTTGGTGCAAAAAGTGCAAATCAATCCCAGAACAATAGCGAAGGACCTTTTGAAGATGCTGGAGGAAACAGGTACAAAGTATCTATATCCACAGTAAAACGAGTCCTATATCGACATAACCTGAAAGGCTACTTAGCAAGCCACTGCTCCAAAACCGCTATAAAAAAGCCAGACTACGGTTTGCAACTGCACATGGGGACAAAGATCGTACTTTTTGGAGAAATGTCCTCTGGTCTGATGAAACAAAAATAGAATTGTTTGGCCATAATGACCATCGTTATGTTTGGAGGAAAAGAGGGAGGTTGCAAGCCGAAGAACACCATCCCAACCGTGAAGCACAGGGGTGGCAGCATCATGTTCTGGAAATATTGAAGCAACATCTCAAGACATCAGTCAGGAAGTTAAAGCTTGGTTGTAAATGGGTCTTCCAAATGGACAATGACCCCAAGCATACTTCCAAAGTTGTGTCAAAATAGCCCAAGGACAGGTATTGGAGTGGCCATCACAAAGCCCTGACCTCAATTCTATAGAAAATGTGTGGGCAGAACTGAAAAAGCATGTGCGAGCAAGGAGGCCTACAAACTTGACTCAGTTACACCAGCTCTGTCAGGAGGAATGGGCCAAAATTGTGGAAGGCCACCCAACACGTTTGACCCAAGTTAAACAATTTAAAGGCAATGCTACCAAATACTAATTGAGTGTATGTAAACTTCTGACACACTGGGAATGTGATGAAAGAAATAAAAGCTGAAATAAATCATTCTCTCTGCTATTATTCTGACATTTCACATTCTTAAAATAAAGTGGTGATCCTAACTGACCTAAGACAGGGAATTTTTACTAGGATTAAATCTCAGGAATTGTGAAACTCAGTTTAAATGTATTTGGCTAAGGTGTATGTAAACTTCCGACTTCAACTGTACATGTAAACAGGGCTGAGTACTTATGGTAATATAATAGTGGTAATATATACATGTAAACAGGAGTACTAGTGACCAGTAACAGGATAAATAGATAGATAGTAATATATACATGTAAACAGGAGGAATAGTGACCAGTAAAAGGATAAATAGATTGATACTAATATATACATGTAAACAGGAGGAATAGTGACCAGTAGCAGGATAAATAGATAGATACTAATATATACATGTAAACAGGAGTAATAGTGACCAGTAAAAGGATAAAAGGATAGATACTAATGGTAATGGTAATCAATAATCAATGAACAGCAGTGTAATGGAGTGAACTATCTCATCAATAATCATGACAATGCAAAGACCATCAATAACCTACAGAACTTGAGACAAACACATGCAGTATTAATCCATGGAACGCCTTGATTGGCCAGTGAGTGACCACGCCCTCTCGTCAAAACCTACAACTTGTTTAGTCATCAAAAACCCATCCTCTTTCACGCCACCGCCAGCCATTTGCGCTCATAATAACCGCTGTGAAAAATAGCAAAACAAATATTTGTGGACGCACCCCGCTGGACATATAGCGCTACCGCCAGCGATAAGATTCACCATTAAGTTAGTTTGGTTCGTACACAACGTACTAACAGTAATCATATGATGTGACCCTGATGACTGATGGGCTCTACACATCTCAACCTATATTCACTTAAAGGTACGATCCGGGAATCTGTACAATGGTCCTTTTTTAAATTCATGATGACTGACTGCCAGTCCGTATATCTAGAGGACTGTGTGAATCTACCAGGGGTTTATATCCCCCCCCCCCCACACAAATTCAGGTGGCAGGGCTGTCATATTTCTGAAATACAAAAATCACAGATTGTAGCTTTAAAGGTTCCAAATCAGACTGTCATATTTAATAAGGCCCTGGTAACTGCTCTCTCCACTTCAGATTGAAGTTTCCGTGACGACGTCCACGAAGGGGTCCAAGTGCCATATATTTGCCGTTAATATGCTCCTTTTTTTTTACCGATTGTGTACGGTGGATTTGCATAGTTTGTCCTTTGTTGATTTATTGGCGTAGCAGGAGATAATGTGGCGGCATGACAGTCGGCTCACATAGAAGGCCTTTTTATATGATAATGCCGCCTCAGGGTTTTTAATAGAACGGAGGAATGTAATGGTCTGGTATAATTTCCCCATAAAGGTTTACAT
>NC_052324.1:39369610-39404610 GCF_016432855.1 Salvelinus namaycush | reverse complement strand
TTGTTGTTGTTGTTGTTGTTGTGTGTATAGTTGTTGTTGTGTGTATAGTTGTTGTTGTTGTGTGTGTATAGTTGTAGTTGTGTGTATAGTTGTTGTTGTTGTGTGTGTATAGTTGTTGTTGTTGTGTGTATGGTTGTTGTTGTGTGTATAGTTGTTGTTGTTGTTGTTGTTGTTGTGTGTATAGTTGTAGTTGTGTGTATAGTTGTTGTTGTTGTGTGTATAGTTGTTGTTGTGTGTATAGTTGTTGTTGTGTGTATAGTTGTTGTTGTTGTTGTGTGTATTGTTGTAGTTGTGTGTATAGTTGTTGTTGTTGTGTGTGTATAGTTGTTGTTTTGTATACAGTTGTTGTTGTGTGTATTGTTGTAGTTGTTGTTGTTGTGTGTATAGTTGTTGTTGTGTGTATGGTTGTTGTTGTGTGTATAGTTGTTGTTGTTGTTGTGTGTATAGTTGTTGTTGTTGTTGTTGTGTGTATAGTTGTTGTTGTGTGTATGGTTGTTGTTGTGTGTATAGTTGTTGTTGTGTGTATAGTTGTTGTTGTGTGTATAGTTGTTGTTGTTGTTGTGTGTATAGTTGTAGTTGTGTGTATAGTTGTTGTTGTGTGTATAGTTGTTGTTGTTGTTGTGTGTATTGTTGTTGTTGTGTGTATAGTTGTTGTTGTTGTTGTGTGTATAGTTGTTGTTGTTGTTGTGTGTATAGTTGTTGTTGTGTGTATAGTTGTTGTTGTGTGTATAGTTGTTGTTGTTGTGTGTATAGTTGTTGTTGTGTGTATAGTTGTTGTTGTTGTGTGTGTATAGTTGTTGTTGTGTGTATAGTTGTTGCCACCAGGCTGGAAGGGGTATTCTGGTTCTGTGTGTGTACAGATGTAGGATCTTAATTTTAGCCAGTTTGCTACAGCAGGATAATATTTGTATATATTTTACCTTTATTTAACCACTCAGTTAAGAACAAATTCTTATTTACAATGACGGCCTACCCAGGCCAAACCCTCCCCTAACCCGGACGATGCTGGGCCAATTGTGCGCCGCCCTATGGGACTCCCAATCATGGCCACTCAAGGAACCCCTGTTATGTGGATTATCATTCATGGATATTTGTGTGTGTGTGTGTGTGTGTGTGTGTCTTTGTGTGTGTGTGTGTTTGTGTGTGTGTCTGTGTCTCTGTGCGTGTGTGTGTCCGTGTGTGTGTGTGCATGCGTGTGTGTGTGCGCATATCTCCTGTGTCTGTGTGTTCTCCTAAGGCCCCTCTGCTCACTATCTCCTGTGTCTTGTTTACACAACACAGAGTCGTTTGACATCGTGCTGCGAGGGAACGGCTTCTCCGTGGGACGAAGCAACGACGGGGTCGTCTGTAGCTTCATAGTTGGCACGCAGACATACAGTAAGTACAGACACACACACACGCAAACACACTCACACATATCTTACAGGAGCCATCTTAACATGTCAAGTGAAAGACCCAACAGAATATAGAAGTATGACTGCTGTTAGGGCTGTGTACCTCGGTAATTCAGTTTCTTATTTAAACATGTAGTCTGTTGTGAACCGTTTGGAATTACCTGGATTTCTGCATAAATGAGTTGTCAAATTTGATCTGATCTTCATCATAACAATAGACAAACACAGTGTGCTTAAACTAATAACACACAAATTATTGTATTTTTCTTGTCTATATTGAATACATCATTTAAACATTCACAGTGTAGGTTGGGAAAAGTATGTGAACCCCCTAGGCTAATGACTTCTCCAAAAGCTAATTGGAGTCAGGAGTCAGCTAACCTGGAGTCCAATCAATGACACGAGATTGGAGATGTTGGTTAGAGCTGCCTTGTCCTATAAAAAACACTCACAAAATGTTTGTTTGCTATTCACAAGAAACATTGCCTGATGTGAAACATGCCTTGAACAAAAGAGATCTCAGAAGACCTAAGATGAAGAATTGTTGACTTGCATAAAGCTGGAAAAGGTTACAAAAGTATCTCTAAAAGCCTTGAGACAAGGCTTAAGACAAATTGTCTATAAACGGAGCACTGTTGCTACTCTCCCTATGAGTGGCCGTCCTGCAAAGATGACTGCAAGAGCACAGTGCAGAACGCTCAATGAGGTTAAGAAGAATCCTAGAGTGTCAGCTAAAGACTTACAGAAATCTCTGGAACATGCTAACATCTCTGTTGACGAGTCTACGATACGTAAAACACTAAACAAGAAAGGTGTTAATGGGAGGACACCACGGGAAGAAGACACTGCTGTCCAAAAAAAAACATTTCTTGAAGTTTGCAAAAGTGCACCTAGATGTTCCACAGCGCTACTGGCAAAATATTCTGTGAACAGATTAAACTACAGTTGAGTTGTTTGGAAGGAACACACAACACTATGTGTGGAGAACAAAAGGCACAGTACACCAACATCAAAACCTCATCCCGACTGTAAAGTATGGTGGAGGGAGCATCATGGTTTGGGGCTGCTTTGCTGCCTCAGGGACTGGACAGCTTGCTATCATCGACAGACACATGAATTCCCAAGTTTATAAAGACATTTTGCAGGAGAATGTTAGGCTATCTGTCTGCCAATTGAAGCTCAACAGAAGTTGGGTGATGCAACAGGACAACGACCCCAAACACAGAAGTAAATCAGCAACAGAATGGCTTCAATTGGCCCAGTCAGAGTTCTGACTTCAACCCGATTTGACCTCAAGAGAGCAGCTCACACCAGACATCCCAAGAATATTCCTGAACTGAAACAGTTTTGTAAAGAGGAATGGTCCAAAATTCCTCCTGACCGTTGTGCAGGTCTGATCCACAACTACAGAAAACGTTTGGTTGAGGTTATTACTGCCAAAGGAGAGTCAACCAGTTATTAAATCCCACTCTACCCCTCTACCACTCTACCGCTCTACCCCTTTCCCCACTTTACCCTTTCCCCACTCTACCCCTCTACCCCACTCTACCTCTCTCCCTCTCTCTCCCTTTCTCCCATACTCTCCCCCACTCTATCCCTCTCTCCCACTCTCTCCCTCTTTCCCCTTCTCTCCCCGTCTCTCCCACTCTCTCCCCCAGTCTCACCCCCTCTCTCCCCCAGTCTCACCCTGTCTCTCCCCTCTCTCCCCCTCTCGCCCCCTTTCTCCCCCAGTCTCTCCCAGTCTCTCCCCGTCTCTCCCCCAGTCTCTCCCACTCTCTCCCCCAGTCTCTCCCCCTCTCTCCCCCAGTCTCACCCCGCCTCTCCCCTCTCTCCCCCTCTCGCCCCCTTTCTCCCCCAGTCTCTCCCCCTCTCTCTCCCTCTTTCCACCACTCTCTCCAACTCTCTCCCACCCTCCCCCACTCTTCCCCTCTACCCTTTCCTTCTTGTCCCATTTTTCCTCATGACAAATGTCTTGACTATACTACTGTATATTCTGCAAGTCAATTGGGCGTGTGTGTGTGTGTGTGTGTGTGTGTGTGTGTGTGTGTGTGTGTGTGTGTGTGTGTGTGTGTGTGTGTGTGTGTGTGTGTGTGTGTGTGTGTGTGTGTGTGTGTGTGTGTGTGAGCCTGAGTGTGAGTGTGGTAGTGTGGTAGTGGTAGTGTGGTAGTGTGGTAGTGTGTGGTAGTGTGAGTGTGGTAGTGTGGTAGTGTGGTAGTGTGAGTGTGGTAGTGGGGTAGTGTGAGTGTGTGGTAGTGTGGTAGTGGTAGTGTGGTAGTGGTAGTGTGGTAGTGGTAGTGTGGTAGTGGTAGTGTGGTTGTGGTAGTGTGGTAGTGTAGTAGTGTGGTAGTGTGTGGTAGTGTGGTAGTGTGGTAGTGTAGTAGTGTAGTAGTGTGGTAGTGTAGTAGTGTGGTAGTGTGGTAGTGTGGTAGTGTAGTAGTGTGGTAGTGTGGTAGTGTAGTAGTGTGGTAGTGTGGTAGTGTGGTAGTGTGGTAGTGTGGTAGTGTGGTAGTGGTAGTGTGGTAGTGTGGTAGTGTGGTAGTGTGGTAGTGTGGTAGTGTAGTAGTGTGGTAGTGTAGTAGTGTGGTAGTGTGGTAGTGTAGTAGTGTAGTAGTGTGGTAGTGTGGTAGTGTGGTAGTGTGGTAGTGTGGTAGTGTGGTAGTGTGGTAGTGTGGTAGTGTGGTAGTGTGGTAGTGTGGTAGTGTGAGTGTGGTAGTGTAGTAGTGTAGTAGTGTGGTAGTGTGGTAGTGTGAGTGTGGTAGTGTGTTAGTGTGTGAGTGTGTGGTAGTGTCGTAGTGTGAGTGTGTGGTAGTGTGGTAGTGTGTTAGTGTGAGTGTGTGGTAGTGTGGTAGTGTGGTAGTGTGAGTGTGTGGTAGTGTGTGGTAGTGTGGTAGTGTGGTAGTGTGAGTGTGGTAGTGTGAGTGTAGTAGTGTGGTAGTGGGGTAGTGTGTGGTAGTGTGGTAGTGTGGTAGTGTGGTAGTGGTAGTGTAGTGTGTGGTAGTGTGGTAGTGTGAGTGTGGTAGTGTGGTAGTGTGGTAGTGTGGTAGTGTGAGTGTGGTAGTGTGGTAGTGTGGTAGTGTGGTAGCGTGGTAGTGTGTGGTAGTGTGAGTGTGGTAGTGTGGTAGTGTGTGGTAGTGTGGTAGTGTGAGTGTGGTAGTGTGGTAGTGTGGTAGTGTGTGGTAGTGTGGTAGTGTGGGAGTGTGAGTGTGGTAGTGTGGTAGTGTGAGTGTGTGGTAGTGTGGTAGTGTAGTAGTGTGGTAGTGTGGTAGTGGTAGTGGTAGTGTGAGTGTGGTAGTGTGGTAGTGTGAGTGTGGTAGTGGTAGTGTGGTAGTGTGGTAGTGTGGTAGTGTGGTAGTGTGAGTGTGGTAGTGTGAGTGTGGTAGTGTGGTAGTGTGGTAGTATGGTAGTGTGTAGTAGTGTAGTAGTGTGGTAGTGTGTTAGTGGTAGTGTGGTAGTGTGGTAGTGTGAGTGTGGTAGTGTGGTAGTGTGGTAGTGTGAGTGTGTGGTAGTGTGGTAGTGTAGTAGTGTGGTAGTGTAGTAGTGTGGTAGTGTGTTAGTGTGAGTGTGGTAGTGTGGTAGTGTGGTAGTGTGGTAGTGTGAGTGTGGTAGTGTGGTAGTGTGAGTGTGGTAGTGTGAGTGTGTGGTAGTGTGGTAGTGTGGTAGTGTGAGAGTGTGGTAGTGTGGTAGTGTGAGTGTGGTAGTGTGGTAGTGTGAGTGTGTGGTAGTGTGGTAGTGGTAGTGTGGTAGTGTGGTAGTGTGGTAGTGTGTGGTAGTGTGAGTGTGGTAGTGTGGTAGTGTGGTAGTGGTAGTGTGAGTGTGGTAGTGTGAGTGTGGTAGTGTGTGGTAGTGTGGTAGTGTGTGGTAGTGTAGTAGTGTGGTAGTGTGAGTGTGGTAGTGTGGTAGTGGTAGTGTGGTAGTGTGAGTGTGTGGTAGTGTGGTAGTGGTAGTGTGAGTGTGGTAGTGTGGTAGTGGTAGTGTGAGTGTGGTAGTGTGGTAGTGGTAGTGTGAGTGTGGTAGTGTGGTAGTATGGTAGTGTGTGGTAGTGTAGTAGTGTGGTAGTGTGTTAGTGTGAGTGTGGTAGTGTTGTAGTGTGGTAGTGTGAGTGTGGTAGTGTGGTAGTGTGGTAGTGTGAGTGTGTGGTAGTGTGGTAGTGTGGTAGTGTAGTAGTGTGGTAGTGTAGTGTAGTAGTGTAGTATTTTTGTATTGTTGTGTGGTAGTGTGGTAGTGTAGTAGTGTAGTGTAGTAGTGTGGTAGTGTGGTAGTGTAGTAGTGTGGTAGTGTGAGTGTGGTAGTGTGGTAGTGTGAGTGTGTGGTAGTGTGGTAGTGTGAGTGTGTGGTAGTGTGGTAGTGTGGTAGTGTGAGTGTGGTAGTGTGAGTGTGGTAGTGGTAGTGTGGTAGTGTGGTAGTGTGGTAGTGTAGTAGTGTGGTAGTGTGAGTGTGGTAGTGTGGTAGTGTGGTAGTGTGAGTGTGGTAGTGTGGTAGTGTGAGTGTGGTAGTGTGGTAGTGTGAGTGTGGTAGTGTGGTAGTGTGAGTGTGTGGTAGTGTGGTAGTGTGGTAGTGTGAGTGTGGTAGTGTAGTGTGGTAGTGTGAGTGTGGTAGTGTGGTAGTGTGGTAGTGTGGTAGTGTGTGAGTGTGGTAGTGTGATAGTGTGGTAGTGTGGTAGTGTGAGTGTGTGGTAGTGTGGTAGTGTGGTAGTGTGGTAGTATGGTAGTGTGGTAGTGTGAGTGTGGTAGTGTGGTAGTGGTAGTGTGAGTGTGTGGTAGTGTGGTAGTGGTAGTGTGGTAGTGTGGTAGTGTGAGTGTGTGGTAGTGTAGTAGTGTAGTAGTGTGGTAGTGTGTTAGTGTGAGTGTGGTAGTGTGGTAGTGTGGTAGTGTGGTAGTGTAGTAGTGTGGTAGTGTGAGTGTGGTAGTGTGGTAGTGTGAGTGTGTGGTAGTGTGAGTGTGTGGTAGTGTGGTAGTGTGAGTGTGTGGTAGTGTGGTAGTGTGGTAGTGTGAGTGTGGTAGTGTGAGTGTGGTAGTGGTAGTGTGGTAGTGTGGTAGTGTGGTAGTGTGGTAGTGTGAGTGTAGTAGTGTGGTAGTGTGAGTGTGGTAGTGTGGTAGTGTGGTAGTGTGGTAGTGTGGTAGTGTGGTAGTGTGGTAGTGTGGTAGTGTGGTAGTGTGGTAGTGTGGTAGTGTGGTAGTGTGGTAGTGTGGTAGTGTGGTAGTGTGGTAGTGTGGTAGTGTGGTAGTGTGGTAGTGTGGTAGTGTGGTAGTGTGGGAGTGTGGTAGTGTGGTAGTGTGGTAGTGTGGTAGTGTGGTAGTGTGGTAGTGTGGTAGTGTGAGTGTGGTAGTGTGGTAGTGTGGTAGTGGTAGTGTGAGTGTGTGGTAGTGTGGTAGTGGTAGTGTGGTAGTGTGGTAGTGTGAGTGTGGTAGTGTGAGTGTGGTAGTGGTAGTGTGAGTGTGGTAGTGGTAGTGTGGTAGTGTGGTAGTGTGTGGTAGTGTGGTAGTGTGCAGGGAAGTCATTCTAGTCTTTATTTTCCAGATCAGAAGCCAAGTGTTGTGCGGAACGATTATCTCCTGTGTCCTGCGCCAGTGCTGTATGCAGTCGGACAGTAAGTACTCCATGAGAAGGTGGTTCCATGAAGACGTGTGTGTGCGCGCGTGTGTGTGTGTGTGTGTGTGTGTGTGTGTGTGTGTGTGTGTGTGCGTGTGTGTGTTAACACATCCCCACTGACATTCCAACACCGTACCGGTGTCTCTATGTCGTCGTTAAATCAAGCCAGCCCTCACATACTTTCCAGTATTTGAAAGCATTTGAGATATGTATTTAACCCATGGTCTGACCAAAAACAGAAAGCCACTGCAGAGCTCAAGAACTGAAATTGAGTATGTAGAGATTATTTTTTTCCTTCACGTTTTTAATCTTCAAACACAACAACACCTTCTACTTATGTTATCTCTCCAATCTAAAATAGTATGATTGTATTGCGGGGAAATGTGGTCCAGAACATATCAAGATTAGAAACGTTTCCATTATATTTTTATTTTATTTTTTAAAATGTCTAGCAAATTGATCTACACACAATCCGGCAGTAACATCATCTCATATAATCCACTCAAATGTTCTAATCCAAAACTGCTGCTGATAACATGTTTTGTACAATTGTCCTTTGGGTCAGGGCCCGTATTCACAAAGAGTCTCAAAGAACGAGTACTGATCTAGGATCAGGTTCTGTCAGGGCCCGTATTCACAAAGAGTCTCAAAGAACGAGTACTGATCTAGGATCAGGTTCTGTCAGGGCCCGTATTCACAAAGAGTCTCAGAGAACGAGTACTGATCTAGGATCAGGTTCTGTCAGGGCCCGTATTCACAAAGAGTCTCAGAGAACGAGTACTGATCTAGGATCAGGTTCTTCCCTCCTAGGCATCATGATCTAACAGGCAAAACTGATGTGAGATTAGCACTCCCTTCTCTAAGACTCTTTGTGAATACGGGCCCTGACAGAACCTGATCCTAGATCAGTACTCGTTCTTTGAGACTCTTTGTGAATACGGGCCCTGACAGAACCTGATCCTAGATCAGTACTCGTTCTTTGAGACTCTTTGTCAATACGGGCCCTGACAGAACCTGATCCTAGATCAGTACTTGTTCTTTGAGACTCTTTGTGAATACGGGTTCTGACAGAACCTGATCCTAGATCAGTACTCGTTATTTGAGACTCTTTGTGAATACGGGCCCTGACAGAACCTGATCCTAGATCAGTACTCGTTCTTTGAGACTCTTTGTCAATACGGGCCCTGACAGAACCTGATCCTAGATCAGTACTTGTTCTTTGAGACTCTTTGTGAATACGGGCCCTGACAGAACCTGATCCTAGATCAGTACTCGTTATTTGAGACTCTTTGTGAATACGGGCCCTGACAGAACCTGATCCTAGATCAGTACTCGTTATTTGAGACTCTTTGTGAAGCTCCTCCTGCTCCTGTTATCTGAAGAGTCTTGCTTAATTAACTCTTGGCATGGCCACGGTGACCCATTTAAGTAGTTAGCTGTTAGGCCTGGTACAGCGGGCTGGGGGCGGGCCAGGGTAGTGGGTAAACACATCTGTTCTGGGGCTTTAAAGGGTCGTGCGACAGATGCAGCGATTCCCTTCTCCACGCTCTCTTCATTTAAATAATTCACCATGCTACTGTGACAATCCCCTTTCCTGCCCATCCCTGCCCCCCCGGACCACCTGCATCATGGTATCATGGAACGTCTGAAAGTTCTGTCTCCGACTCCGTCCATCTGTCTGCCTCTCTGCTGTCTCCGTCACCGTCGATGGTGATGCTGGGGGGGTGATCGGTTTGATCGGTTGGTTACTATGGACGCTAGCAGAGGAAAAAGCCTGTATAGCGTTGAAGATGGATTATATTGGCCAAGAGTATTGAGCTTTTTGTGGTGCTTTGTGTTCTCTGGTTTGATCTATAGCATGTGGTTTGGTCTATAACATGTGGTTTGGTCTATAACATGTGGTTTGGCCTATAACATGTCTATAACATGTGGTTTGGTCTGTAACATGTGGTTTGGTCTATAACATGTCTATAACATGTGGTTTGGTCTATAACATGTGGTTTGGTCTATAACATGTGGTTTAGTCTATAACATGTGGTTTGGTCTATAACATGTTTATAACATGTGGTTTGGTCTGTAACATGTGGTTTGGTCTATAACATGTCTATAACATGTGGTTTGGTCTGTAACATGTGGTTTGGTCTATAACATGTGGTTTGGTCTATAACATGTGATTTTGTCTGTAACATGTGGTTTGGTCTATAACATGTCTATAACATGTGGTTTGGTCTAAAACATGTGGTTTGGTCTATAACATGTGGTTTGGTCTATAACATGTATATAACATGTGGTTTAGTCTATAACATGTCTATAACATGTGGTTTGGTCTATAACATGTGGTTTGGTCTATAACATGTCTATAACATGTGGTTTGGTCTAAAACATGTGGTTTGGTCTAAAACATGTGGTTTGGTCTGTAACATGTCTATAACATGTCTATAACATGTGGTTTGGTCTGTAACATGTGGTTTGGTCTGTAACATGTTGTTTGGTCTATAACATGTCTATAACATGTGGTTTGGTCTATAACATGTGGTTTGGTCTGTAACATGTCTATAACATGTCTATAACATGTGGTTTGGTCTGTAACATGTGGTTTGGTCTGTAACATGTTGTTTGGTCTATAACATGTCTATAACATGTGGTTTGGTCTATAACATGTGGTTTGGTCTGTAACATGTCTATAACATGTGGTTTAGTCTATAACATGTGGTTTGGTCTGTAACATGTGGTTTGGTCTATAACATGTCTATAACATGTGGTTTGGTCTATAACATGTGGTTTGGTTTATAACATGTCTATAACATGTCTATAACATGTGGTTTGGTCTGTAACATGTGGTTTGGTCTATAACATGTCTGTAACATGTGGTTTGGTCTATAACATGTGGTTTGGTCTTTAACATGTGGTTTGGTCTGTAACATGTGGTTTGGTCTGTAACATGTGGTTTGGTCTATAACATGTGGTTTGGTCTATAACATGTGGTTTGGTCTATAACATGTTTATAACATGTGGTTTAGTCTATAACATGTGGTTTGGTCTATAACATGTCTATAACATGTGGTTTGGTCTGTAACATGTCTATAACATGTGGTTTAGTCTATAACATGTCTATAACATGTGGTTTGGTCTATAACATGTATATAACATGTGGTTTAGTCTATAACATGTCTATAACATGTGGTTTGGTCTATAACATGTGGTTTGGACTGTAACATGTGGTTTGGTCTATAACATGTGGTTTGGTTTATAACATGTCTATAACATGTCAATAACATGTGGTTTGGTCTGTAACATGTGGTTTGGTCTATAACATGTGGTTTGGTCTATAACATGTCTATAACATGTGGTTTGGTCTATAACATGTGGTTTGGTCTATAACATGTGGTTTGGTCTATAACATGTGGTTTGGTCTATAACATGTGGTTTAGTCTATAACATGTCTATAACATGTGGTTTGGTCTATAACATGTCTATAACATGTGGTTTGGTCTGTAACATGTGGTTTGGTCTATAACATGTCTATAACATGTGGTTTGGTCTGTAACATGTGGTTTGGTCTATAACATGTGGTTTGGTCTATAACATGTGGTTTGGTCTATAACATGTCTATAACATGTGGTTTGGTCTATAACATGTGGTTTGGTCTGTAACATGTGGTTTGGTCTGTAACATGTGGTTTGGTCTGTAACATGTGGTTTGGTCTATAACATGTGGTTTGGTCTATAACATGTGGTTTAGTCTATAACATGTGGTTTGGTCTATAACATGTGGTTTGGTCTATAACATGTGGTTTGGTCTATAACATGTGGTTTGGTCTATAACATGTCTATTTCATGTGGTTTGGTCTATAACATGTAGTTTAGTCTATAACATGTCAATAACATGTGGTTTGGTCTGTAACATGTGGTTTGGTCTATAACATGTGGTTTGGTCTATAACATGTGGTTTGGTCTATAACATGTGGTTTGGTCTATAACATGTTTATAACATGTGGTTTAGTCTATAACATGTGGTTTGGTCTGTAACATGTGGTTTGGTCTGTAACATGTGGTTTGGTCTATAACATGTGGTTTGGTCTATAACATGTCTATAACATGTGGTTTGGTCTATAACATGTGGTTTAGTCTATAACATGTGGTTTGGTCTATAACATGTGGTTTGGTCTGTAACATGTGGTTTAGTCTATAACATGTCTATAACATGTGGTTTGGTCTATAACATGTGGTTTGGTCTATAACATGTCTATAACATGTGGTTTGGTCTGTAACATGTGGTTTAGTCTATAACATGTCTATAACATGTGGTTTGGTCTATAACATGTCTATAACATGTGGTTTGGTCTATAACATGTCTATAACATGTGGTTTGGTCTGTAACATGTGGTTTGGTCTATAACATGTCTATAACATGTGGTTTTGTCTATAACATGTCTATAACATGTGGTTTGGTCTATAACATGTGGTTTAGTCTAACATGTCTATAACATGTGGTTTGGTCTATAACATGTCTATAACATGTGGTTTGGTCTGTAACATGTGGTTTGGTCTATAACATGTGGTTTGGTCTGTAACATGTGGTTTGGTCTATAACATGTGGTTTGGTCTATAACATGTCTATAACATGTGGTTTGGTCTGTAACATGTGGTTTGGTCTATAACATGTGGTTTGGTCTGTAACATGTGGTTTGGTCTATAACATGTCTATAACATGTGGTTTGGTCTGTAACATGTCTATGACATGTTATAGACATGTACAATACACGCTCCATGTACAATACACATTCAATATACAATACACATTCAATATACAATACACATTCAATATACACTACACATTAGAAATACAATACACATTCAATATACAATACACATTCAATATACACTACACATTCAATATACACTACACATTCAATATACAATACATATTCAATATACAATACACATTCAATATACAATACACATTAGAAGTACAATACACATTCAATATATAATACACTTTCAATATACACTACACATTCAATATACAATACATATTCAATATACAATACACATTCAATATACAATACACATTAGAAATACAATACACATTCAATATACAATACACATTCTATATACACTACACATTCAATATACACTACACATTCAATATACAATACACATTCAATATACAATACACATTCAATATACAATACACATTAGAAATACAATACACATTCAATATACAATACACATTCAATATACACTACACATTCAATATACAATACATATTCAATATACAATACACATTCAATATACAATACACATTCAATATACAATACACATTAGAAATACAATACACATTCAATATATAATACACTTTCAATATACAATACACATTAGAAATACAATATACATTCAATATACAATATACATTCAATATACAATATACATTAGAAATACAATACACATTCAATATATAATACACGTTCAATATACAATATACATTCAATATACAATACACATTCAATACACAATACACATTCAATATACAATATACATTCAATATACAGTACACTTTCCATATGCAATACACTTTCCATATACAATACACTTTAGAAATACAATAGCCATTCAATATACAATACACATTAGAAATACAATACACATTCAATATATAATACACTTTCAATTTACAATACACATTCAATATACAATACACATTCAATATACAATACACATTCAATATATAATACACTTTCAATTTACAATACACATTCAATATACACTACACATTAGAAATACAATACACATTCAATATATAATACACATTCAATATACAATACACATTCAATATACAATACACAGTAGAAATACAATACACATTCAATATACAATACACATTCAATATACAATACACATTCAATATATAATACACTTTCAATTTACAATACACATTCAATATACAATACACATTCAATATACAATACACATTCAATATATAATACACTTTCAATTTGCAATACACATTCAATATACAATACACATTCAATATACAATACACTTTCAATATACAATACACTTTAGAAATACAATACACATTCAATATATAATACACATTCAATATACAATACACTTTCAATATACAATACACTTTAGAAATACAATACACATTAGACATACCATACACATTAGACATACCATACACATTAGACATACCATACACAGTAGACATACAATACACATTAGACATACCATACACATTAGAACTACAATACACATTAGAACTACCATACACATTAGACATACCATACACATTAGACATACCATACACGTTAGACATACCATACACATTAGACATACAATACACATTAGACATACCATACACATTAGACATACCATACACATTAGACATACCATACACATTAGACATACAATACACATTAGACATACCATACACATTAGACATACCATACACATTAGACATACCATACACATTAGACATACCATACACAGTAGACATACCATACACCGTAGACATACCATACATACCATACACATTAGACATACCATACACATTAGACATACCATACACATTAGACATACCATACACAGTAGACATACCATACACATTAGACATACCATACACATTAGACATACCATACACATTAGACATACCATACACATTAGACATACAATACACAGTAGACATACCATACACATTAGACATACCATACACAGTAGACATACCATACACAGTAGACATACCATACACATTAGACATACCATACACATTAGACATACCATACACATTAGACATACCATACACATTAGACATACCATACACTTTCCATATACAATACACATTAGACATACCATACACATTAGACATACCATACACATTAGACATACCATACACATTAGACATACAATACACATTAGAAATACAATACACATTCAATATACAATACACATTCTATATACACTACACATTCAATATACACTACACATTCAATATACAATACACATTCAATATACAATACACATTCAATATACAATACACATTAGAAATACAATACACATTCAATATACACTACACATTCAATATACACTACACATTCAATATACAATACATATTCAATATACAATACACATTCAATATACAATACACATTCAATATACAATACACATTAGAAATACAATACACATTCAATATATAATACACTTTCAATATACAATACACATTAGAAATACAATATACATTCAATATACAATATACATTCAATATACAATATACATTAGAAATACAATACACATTCAATATATAATACACGTTCAATATACAATATACATTCAATATACAATACACATTCAATACACAATACACATTCAATATACAATATACATTCAATATACAGTACACTTTCCATATGCAATACACTTTCCATATACAATACACTTTAGAAATACAATAGCCATTCAATATACAATACACATTAGAAATACAATACACATTCAATATATAATACACTTTCAATTTACAATACACATTCAATATACAATACACATTCAATATACAATACACATTCAATATATAATACACTTTCAATTTACAATACACATTCAATATACACTACACATTAGAAATACAATACACATTCAATATATAATACACATTCAATATACAATACACATTCAATATACAATACACAGTAGAAATACAATACACATTCAATATACAATACACATTCAATATACAATACACATTCAATATATAATACACTTTCAATTTACAATACACATTCAATATACAATACACATTCAATATACAATACACATTCAATATATAATACACTTTCAATTTGCAATACACATTCAATATACAATACACATTCAATATACAATACACTTTCAATATACAATACACTTTAGAAATACAATACACATTCAATATATAATACACATTCAATATACAATACACTTTCAATATACAATACACTTTAGAAATACAATACACATTAGACATACCATACACATTAGACATACCATACACATTAGACATACCATACACAGTAGACATACAATACACATTAGACATACCATACACATTAGAACTACAATACACATTAGAACTACCATACACATTAGACATACCATACACATTAGACATACCATACACATTAGACATACAATACACATTAGACATACCATACACATTAGACATACCATACACATTAGACATACCATACACATTAGACATACAATACACATTAGACATACCATACACAGTAGACATACCATACACCGTAGACATACCATACATACCATACACATTAGACATACCATACACATTAGACATACCATACACATTAGACATACCATACACAGTAGACATACCATACACATTAGACATACCATACGCATTAGACATACCATACACATTAGACATACAATACACAGTAGACATACCATACACATTAGACATACCATACACAGTAGACATACCATACACAGTAGACATACCATACACATTAGACATACCATACACATTAGACATACCATACACATTAGACATACCATACACATTAGACATACCATACACTTTCCATATACCATACACAGTAGACATACCATACACAGTAGACATACCATACACATTAGACATACCATACACATTAGACATACCATACACATTAGACATACCATACACATTAGACATACCATACACAGTAGACATACCATACATACCTTACACAGTAGACATACCATACACATTAGACATACCATACACAGTAGACATACCATACACAGTAGACATACCATACACATTAGACATACCATACACATTAGACATACCATACACATTAGACATACCATACACATTAGACATACCATACACTTTCCATATACAATACACATTAGACATACCATACACATTAGACATACCATACACAGTAGACATACCATACATACCTTACACATTAGACATACCATACAATTTCCATATACAATACACGCTCAGTCAATTGGTGGTGGCACGGGTCTCATCTGTGGTGACAGCTGTGTCATGGTTCAGTCCTTGAACACAGGCATCTGTTGGTGGCCCTAACCCTCTCCCCCTTCCCCTCTCCACCATATCGCTCCATTAGGTAGGGGCCCGCCGTGTCCTCCTGTCCCATAACCCCCCCCCCCCCCCCCCAGTGTGTTGGTGATAACAAGGTTGGTTGAGTGGTGGAGCGCTTGGTCCGCCGTGTCTCACCTGGTGTTCACACAACAACGGTGGAGGGTAGAAGAAAACTTAAGGGCCTGGTTGACACCTGGCTAACACCTGGCTGACACCTGGCTGACACCTGGCAACAGACAGGACAGGACAGGACAGCACAGGACAGCTAGCTAATGCAGCAAGCCTCATGAATAACGGAACAGGACAATCGGAGGGCGCTCCGCGGGCTGCCGACCGTGTCAGCGGTCCAATTGGTGCCATTTTTGATGTCATTGCCATAAACATATCCGGGTCGTTGAAAAGCGAAGCGTCTCTTGGTGGAGCATTTGGGGGATCTGTCTTCCTGTAACGTTAAGGTCAGGTGGTGTGACAGATATTATTTTCTTGGCCCGATGTAAAGACTCACTAGTTGAGCCCTGTGCCCTGAAGGTAAAGAATGGGATCCCAATGGAAAAAAACCCGACGGTGGACGTATGATTCAATACCTTTTAGTGATACAACAAAAACCTGGAGTTTATGTATCGACTAATATGCACAGCAAGTCATGAGTAGCAATCCAAATATTTAGCAGGTTTAATAGTTCAGAGGAAACTCGTGTTGAAGAGGAGAAATAGTGTAACTTTAGTTTTGTGGGTGTGGTCAGCAGCACCGTGTTCCACAAAAGCAAAAAAACAGGTAAATAATACATGGATATATCCTTCTGTCGCTCTGTCTCTTCTTATAACCGGTGATGCTATAACACCCTGTGAATGACAGTTGAAGGCAGGGCCCCAGCTGTTAGGTTGAGCTGGGGTTATGTCTGAATAGATGGGAGACGAGAGGGGGAAATGTCATGCCAGAGGTAAAATGGGCAGGGGGGGGGATCACTCTAAAACCCTGTAAAGACTGACACATGTTCCCAGGGACACCAAGGCAGACGTGGCAGACGACCCAGGCCTCTCCTCTCTTTGTATCACTGGAGATATCTAAACTGAGATATGGACAAACCTGGGTTCAACTACTATTTGAAATCATTCCAAATACTTTATCTAGGCTTGCCTGACTGACTGGATCAATAGAACAGTCCCAAGACTATAAATTACGCATATCCGGCACTCCAGGCAGAATAGAGCAAATGCTAAAAGTATTGAAAAGATTTCCATATAGTATTTGATCCCAGGTCTGGTCATTGGAGCTCTCTGAGCCGCGATGTGGAAACTTCTCTTTCCCTCCCCACTCTAGTGGTCTCTGTGTCTAGTGGCTTCTGTCGGAGCGCCTCGTCGTCCTGGGTGACGCTAAGCGCTAGTGATACGATACAGCTGGATGATCACCGGTGTCAGTAATGGCTTTCCAACTTTTCCTTAAAGACGGGGAAAATTGAGGAGGGTGAATTATTCAGAGTTGAACATATTGCGGAGGACGGCTGTCACTAAGAGTTGTGGAAACGTTGCTCGTCTGGAGGACGCGTGGCAGAGATCCTGACAGAATAGAGGAAACTCTTTGAACTCTGAAGAGAGGGATTGTGGTACGGAATGAACCTCAAGAGTGGGTGATCAAACGTTAGGCCAAACACTTGTTTAAGTTTCCATTCCATTCAAATGTCTGCAATGTAACGTGTGTTTGTTTTTGCAGTCATCTTGGCCTGGTCATGCAAAAGGGGATATTTCTCCTGGTTAAATTAACATCTACAGTATATTGTATGTATAAATAAAGGATGATCGCTTTTTTGGAGAAAGAAGTGCAAAAAAGATGGCGATCGTTGAAACTAATCAAAATATTGTTTTTTATTTCAATCAGACTATTTCACTGAGTGATGATGTCCTCACCAAAAACAAAGTATGTTCACACAATCACAGTATTTGGTTTTTGTGTTACTCAAAAAAAATGTATGTTGAAATTGACTTACATCTATGTAAGAGGACCACATGTTTTTGTCCTGTTTGTGCAACAGTAACTCTCACCAACTACACCGAAAAAATACATAGACGCAACATGCAGCAATTTCATTACAGTTACAGTTCATAAATTGGAAATAAATTCATTAGGCCCTAAATTATGGATTACACATGACTGGGAATACAGATATGCATCTGTCGGTCACAGAGACCTTAAACAAAAAGGTAGAGGTGTGGATCAGAAAACCAGTCAGTATCTGGTGTGACCACCATTTGACTCATGCAGCACGACACATCTCCTTCACATAGAGTTGATCAGGATGTTGATTGTGATATAATTAAGTTGTTGGTGCATCTACACTGAGTGTACAAAACATTAGGAACACCTTCCTAATATTGAGTTGCACCCCCTTTTGCCCTCAAAACAGACACAATTCGTCGAGGCATGGACTCTAAACGTTGTCGAAAGAGTTGTTGACTTCAATGCTTCCCACAGTTGTGTCAAGTTGGCTGGATGTCCTTTGGGTGGTGGACCATTCTTGACACACACGGGAAACTGTTGCGCGTGAAAAACTCAGCCGTGTTGCAGTTCTTGACACACTCAAACCGGTGCGCCTGGCACCTACTACCATACCCCGTTCAAAGGCACATCAATCTTTTGTCTTGCCCCATTCACCCTCTGAATGGTACACATACATAATCCATGTCTCAATTGTCTCAATGCTTAAAAATCCTTCTTTAACCTGTCTCCTCCCCTTCCTCGACACTGATTGAAGTGGATTTAACAAGTGACCTCAATAAGGGATCATAGCTTTCACCTGGATTCAGCTGGTCAGTCTATGTCATGGGAAAAGCAAGTGTTCCTAATGTTTTGTCAACTCAGTGTAAAACCTGTAATAGTCAGTAGCAGAAAAAGAGAATGTCCATGGCTTAAATCATAGTATTTTTTTCCAACTGTAATTCTAAGAGAGTGGACCTTCTCTTTGTCTTCTTCCTCTATTTCTTCTAAAGCACAGAGCCCAAGTCACAGACGCGGCCCCTCCTAAATGTGTTCCACAATACCAGTCAAAGCCAAGTCACAGACACGGCCCCTCCTAAATGTGTTCCACAATACCAGTCAAAGCCAAGTCACAGACACGGCCCCTCCTAAATGTGTTCCACAATACCAGTCAAAGCCAAGTCACAGACACGGCCCCTCCTAAATGTGTTCCACAATACCAGTCAAAGCCAAGTCACAGACACGGCCCCTCCTAAATGTGTTCCACAATACCAGTCAATGCCAAGTCACAGACACGGCCCCTCCTAAATGTGTTCCACAATACCAGTCAAAGCCAAGTCACAGACACGGCCCCTCCTAAATGTGTTCCACAATACCAGTCAAAGCCAAGTCACAGACACGGCCCCTCCTAAATGTGTTCCACAATACCAGTCAAAGCCAAGTCACAGACACGGCCCCTCCTAAATGTGTTCCACAATACCAGTCAAAGCCAAGTCACAGACACGGCCCTTCCTAAATGTGTTCCACAATACCAGGCAAAGTCACAGACACGGCCCCTCCTAAATGTGTTCCACAATACCAGTCAAAGTCACAGACACGGCCCCTCCTAAATGTGTTCCACAATACCAGTCAAAGTCACAGACACGGCCCCTCCTAAATGTGTTCCACAATACCAGTCAAAGCCAAGTCACAGACACGGCCCCTCCTAAATGTGTTCCACAATACCAGTCAAAGTCACAGACACGGCCCCTCCTAAATGTGTTCCACAATACCAGTCAAAGCCAAGTCACAGACACGGCCCCTCCTAAATGTGTTCCACAATACCAGTCAAAGCCAAGTCACAGACACGGCCCCTCCTTAATGTGTTCCACAATACCAGTCAAAGCCAAGTCACAGACACGGCCCCTCCTTAATGTGTTCCACAATACCAGTCAAAGCCAAGTCACAGACACGGCCCTTCCTAAATGTGTTCCACAATACCAGTCAAAGCCAAGTCACAGACACGGCCCCTCCTTAATGTGTTCCACAATACCAGTCAAAGCCAAGTCACAGACACGGCCCCTCCTAAATGTGTTCCACAATACCAGGCAAAGTCACAGACACGGCCCCTCCTTAATGTGTTCCACAATACCAGTCAAAGCCAAGTGGACAGGAACAAAAACATGAGGCGTAGTGTTTAAAAAAAAAAACGACATACATCCATCATTTAAGTATTGAGTGTGGAAATAGAAAAGGCGATATAAAGTTTGAACAAGGGGGGGGGTTCAGGCGATTTAAATTCCAGTACCATACTAGCGGACAGTAGGACAGAGAGTCAGGCGGCAGCTCATCTGTTGGAGCCGCAGGAGAGTAGAAGGCCCGAGGCAGAGCCCAGGGCGAAACCAACTGCACAGAGAGAACACACACATACCTTCATCCCCCACACACACAGCCAGGCGAACAATCAGACCAGACAATAGACAGTGTTTTACATATTTCTTAATTTTTGGGGGGTGGGGGGGGGGTTGATTTCAGGCATTTCAGTCGTTCCGTTTCCTGCTTAAAGGCATGGTAATTGGATCTGGCATAATGGACATACGGAAATAGCTCTGCCGTTCATCACTAGGGTTTTAATTGCGCCATTTTGAACTCGTTCCCCTCGTGAAGAATAAGTCATACACAGGCCCCTCCCCCCTATTCAGGGCTATTGTGGTGTTAAACAGTGTGTGTTGTGCTTGTCTTTCTAGGTCCATGGATGTCCTGATAAGTCTGAACCATGGAAAGTCATTTATCCTTAGTGCCTTCACCATCTACGCCACAACATGTGTGAGTTTTACATTGTCCAATATCTGTTAACAAAAGGGTAAAGTAATACAGTCTATATTTATCTATACCTTGTGTATAGGTAGAATACACGTACTTTACAAACTGAGCCACACGGGACACATGTCCTATGTGCATACCTCTGACTCGTCTATTCGGTCTAACATTTGACCTCTGACTCGTCTATTCGGTCTAACATATGACCTCTGACTGGTCTATTCTGTCTAACATATGACCTCTGACTGGTCTATTCGGTCTAACATTTGACCTCTGACTGGTCTATTCGGTCTAACATTTGACCTCTGACTGGTCTATTCGGTCTAACATATGACCTCTGACTGGTCTATCCGGTCTAACATATGACCTCTGACTGGTCTATTCGGTCTAACATTTGACCTCTGACTGGTCTATCCGGTCTAACATATGACCTCTGACTGGTCTATTCGGTCTAACATATGACCTCTGACTGGTCTATTCGGTCTAACATATGACCTCTGACTGGTCTATTCGGTCTAACATATGACCTCTGACTGGTCTATCCGGTCTAACATATGACCTCTGACTGGTCTATTCGGTCTAACATATGACCTCTGACTGGTCTATCCGGTCTATCCGGTCTAACATATGACCTCTGACTGGTCTATTCGGTCTAACATTTGACCTCTGACTGGTCTATTCGGTCTAACATATGACCTCTGACTGGTCTATTCGGTCTAACATATGACCTCTGACTGGTCTATTCGGTCTAACATATGACCTCTGACTGGTCTATTCGGTCTGACGTATGACCTCTGACTGGTCTATTCGGTCTAACATATGACCTCTGACTGGTCTATTCGGTCTAACATATGACCTCTGACTGGTCTATTCAGTCTGACATATGACCTCTGACTGGTCTATTCGGTCTAACATATGACCTCTGACTGGTCTATTCGGTCTGACATATGACCTCTGACTGGTCTATTCGGTCTGACATTTGACCTCTGACTGTTCTATTCGGTCTAACATATGACCTCTGACTGGTCTATTCGGTCTAACATATGACCTCTGACTGGTCTATTCGGTCTAACATATGACCTCTGACTGGTCTATTCGGTCTAACATATGACCTCTGACTGTTCTATTCGGTCTAACATATGACCTCTGACTGGTCTATTCGGTCTAACATATGACCTCTGACTGGTCTATTCGGTCTAACATATGACCTCTGACTGGTCTATTCGGTCTAACATATGACCTCTGACTGGTCTATTCGGTCTAACATATGACCTCTGACTGGTCTATTCGGTCTAACATATGACCTCTGACTGTTCTATTCGGTCTAACATATGACCTCTGACTGGTCTATTCGGTCTAACATATGACCTCTGACTGGTCTATCCGGTCTAACATATGACCTCTGACTGGTCTATTCGGTCTGACATATGACCTCTGACTGGTCTATTCGGTCTAACATATGACCTCTGACTGGTCTATTCGGTCTGACATATGACCTCTGACTGTTCTATTCGGTCTAACATATGACCTCTGACTGGTCTATCCGGTCTAACATATGACCTCTGACTGGTCTATTCTGTCTGACATATGACCTCTGACTCGTCTATTCGGTCTAACATATGACCTCTGACTCGTCTATTCGGTCTGACATATGACCTCTGACTGGTCTATCCGCTCTAACATATGACCTCTGACTGGTCTATTCGGTCTGACATATGACCTCTGACTGGTCTATTCGGTCTAACATATGACCTCTGACTGGTCTATTCGGTTTGACATATGACCTCTGACTGGTCTATCCGCTCTAACATATGACCTCTGACTGGTCTATTCGGTCTGACATATGACCTCTGACTGGTCTATCCGCTCTAACATATGACCTCTGACTGGTCTATTCGGTCTGACATTTGACCTCTGACTGGTCTATTCGGTCTGACATTTGACCTCTGACTGGTCTATCCGGTCTAACATATGACCTCTGACTGGTCTATTCGGTCTGACATATGACCTCTGACTGGTCTATTCGGTCTAACATATGACCTCTGACTGGTCTATCCGGTCTGACATATGACCTCTGACTGGTCTATCCGGTCTAACATATGACCTCTGACTGGTCTATTCGGTCTAACATATGACCTCTGACTGGTCTATCCGGTCTAACATATGACCTCTGACTGGTCTATCCGGTCTGACATATGACCTCTGACTGGTCTATTCGGTCTGACATATGACCTCTGACTGGTCTATTCGGTCTAACATATGACCTCTGACTGGTCTATTCGGTCTAACATATGACCTCTGACTGGTCTATCCGGTCTAACATATGACCTCTGACTGGTCTATTCGGTCTAACATATGACCTCTGACTGGTCTATTCGGTCTAACATATGACCTCTGACTGGTCTATCCGGTCTAACATATGACCTCTGACTGGTCTATCCGGTCTAACATATGACCTCTGACTGGTCTATCCGGTCTAACATATGACCTCTGACTGGTCTATTCGGTCTAACATATGACCTCTGACTGGTCTATTCTGTCTAACATATGACCTCTGACTGGTCTATCCGGTCTGACATATGACCTCTGACTGGTCTATTCGGTCTAACATAATGACCTCTGACTGGTCTATCCGGTCTAACATATGACCTCTGACTGGTCTATCCGGTCTAACATATGACCTCTGACTGGTCTATCCGGTCTAACATATGACCTCTGACTGGTCTATCCGGTCTAACATATGACCTCTGACTGGTCTATCCGGTCTGACATATGACCTCTGACTGGTCTATTCGGTCTAACATATGACCTCTGACTGGTCTATCCGGTCTAACATATGACCTCTGACTGGTCTATCCGGTCTAACATATGACCTCTGACTGGTCTATTCGGTCTGACATATGACCTCTGACTGGTCTATTCGGTCTAACATATGACCTCTGACTGGTCTATTCGGTCTGACATATGACCTCTGACTGGTCTATCCGGTCTAACATATGACCTCTGACTGGTCTATTCGGTCTAACATATGACCTCTGACTGGTCTATTCGGTCTAACATATGACCTCTGACTGGTCTATCCGGTCTAACATATGACCTCTGACTGGTCTATCCGGTCTAACATATGACCTCTGACTGGTCTATCCGGTCTAACATATGACCTCTGACTGGTCTATTCGGTCTAACATATGACCTCTGACTGGTCTATTCTGTCTAACATATGACCTCTGACTGGTCTATCCGGTCTGACATATGACCTCTGACTGGTCTATTCGGTCTAACATAATGACCTCTGACTGGTCTATTCGGTCTAACATATGACCTCTGACTGGTCTATCCGATCTGTCATATGACCTCTGACTGGTCTATTCGGTCTGACATATGACCTCTGACTGGTCTATCCGGTCTAACATAATGACCTCTGACTGGTCTATTCGGTCTAACATATGACCTCTGACTGGTCTATCCGGTCTAACATATGACCTCTGACTGGTCTATCCGGTCTAACATATGACCTCTGACTGGTCTATCCGGTCTAACATATGACCTCTGACTGGTCTATCCGGTCTAACATATGACCTCTGACTGGTCTATTCAGTCTGACATATGACCTCTGACTGGTCTATTCGGTCTAACATATGACCTCTGACTGGTCTATTCGGTCTAACATATGACCTCTGACTGGTCTATTCGGTCTAACATATGACCTCTGACTGGTCTATTCGGTCTAACATAATGACCTCTGACTGGTCTATCCGGTCTAACATATGACCTCTGACTGGTCTATCCGGTCTAACATATGACCTCTGACTGGTCTATTCAGTCTGACATATGACCTCTGACTGGTCTATTCGGTCTAACATATGACCTCTGACTGGTCTATCCGGTCTAACATATGACCTCTGACTGGTCTATCCGGTCTAACATATGACCTCTGACTGGTCTATCCGGTCTAACATATGACCTCTGACTGGTCTATCCGGTCTAACATATGACCTCTGACTGGTCTATCCGGTCTAACATTTGACCTCTGACTGGTCTATCCGGTCTAACATATGACCTCTGACTGGTCTATTCGGTCTGACATATGACCTCTGACTGGTCTATTCGGTCTAACATATGACCTCTGACTGGTCTATTCGGTCTGACATATGACCTCTGACTGGTCTATTCGGTCTAACATATGACCTCTGACTGGTCTATTCGGTCTAACATATGACCTCTGACTGGTCTATCCGGTCTAACATATGACCTCTGACTGGTCTATTCGGTCTGACATATGACCTCTGACTGGTCTATTCGGTCTAACATATGACCTCTGACTGGTCTATCCGGTCTAACATATGACCTCTGACTGGTCTATCCGGTCTAACATATGACCTCTGACTGGTCTATCCGGTCTAACATATGACCTCTGACTGGTCTATCCGGTCTAACATATGACCTCTGACTGGTCTATCCGGTCTAACATATGACCTCTGACTGGTCTATTCGGTCTAACATAATGACCTCTGACTGGTCTATCCGGTCTAACATATGACCTCTGACTGGTCTATCCGGTCTAACATATGACCTCTGACTGGTCTATTCAGTCTGACATATGACCTCTGACTGGTCTATCCGGTCTAACATATGACCTCTGACTGGTCTATCCGGTCTAACATATGACCTCTGACTGGTCTATCCGGTCTAACATATGACCTCTGACTGGTCTATTCGGTCTAACATATGACCTCTGACTGGTCTATTCGGTCTAACGTGTATTTTTCTCTCCCTGTGTCAGTCGGACGGCTTGGCTGTAGCCATAGTGTTCCTGCTGCTGGTGTTACTGGCAGCGTTAGCAGCGGCGTGGTGGTTCTGGCCTCTCTGCTGCACTGTGGTGAGTCTTACAACGCGGTCTATAACATAATAACATAAAACACTGACACATTTATAACATACAGAAGTGGTCCTGCTCTGGGGTTAATTTACACATTTATAACATACAGACATTTTTTTATATTTAACTAGGCATGTCAGTTAAGAACAAATTCTTATTTTAAATGACAGCCTAGGAACAGTGGGTTAACTGCCTTGTTCAGGGGAACAGTGGGTTAACTGCCTTGTTCAGGGGAACAGTGGGTTAACTGCCTTGTTCAGGGGAACAGTGGGTTAACTGCCTTGTTCAGGGGGAACAGTGGGTTAACTGCCTTGTTCAGGGGCAGAACGACAGATTTTGTTTACCTAGTCTGCTCGGGGATTCGATATTGCAACTTTTTGGTTACTAGTCCAACCCTCTAACCACTAGGTTACCTGCCGGTTCTGCTCTGGTGGTTAATTTACACATTTAAAACATACAGGAATGGTCCTGCTCTGGCTGTTAATTTGTATTAAAAAACACAGAACATAATTGAAATGTTTTGTCATGCGCCAATTTGTTGAGTAAGTTTGACGCTACTAAAATACTACTTCTTTACTCTGGTAAGTTGTCTTTGTGTATTTTGTAATATACTCCTCAATGTGTCCTTCCTGTGTCAGCAAGCTGCAGACTCGACTGTCAGCAACTTAAACAACCACTGTAAACTCTAATGTCCCTCTTAACTACAAGTCTCTGTTTCAACAGACGATTGTATATCAATGAGAATGAACTGTATAAATAAAGGTTTACATGACAGCGTAAACACAGAACCTGTCTGACTCTGGAAATGATCCGTGTAAGTAAAGATATGCCAACCCAGTCTAAGCCTTAGCCAAAAGCCGTTACTATAACCATGCCCCAGCATCAGCCCTCCCTGTGGGATGACGCCAGGTAAACTCCACCATCACGGACAACCCAGTCTAAGCCTTAGCCAAAAGCCATTACTATACCCCTGCCCCAGCATCAGCCCTCCCTCCCTGTGGGATGATGCCAGGTAAACTCCACCATCACGGACAACCCAGTCTAAGCCTTAGCCAAAAGCCGTTACTATAACCATGCCCCAGCATCAGCCCTCCCTCCCTGTGGGATGATGCCAGGTAAACTCCACCATCACGGACAACCCAGTCTAAGCCTTAGCCAAAAGCCGTTACTATAACCATGCCCCAGCATCAGCCCTCCCTCCCTGTGGGATGATGCCAGGTAAACTCCACCATCACGGACAACCCAGTCTAAGCCTTAGCCAAAAGCCGTTACTATAACCATGCCCCAGCATCAGCCCTCCCTCCCTGTGGGATGACGCCAGGTAAACTCCACCATCACGGACAAGCCAGTCATGAATGGTTGTGCTCGTGCCAGCCATGCTCTGCGGTCTCCACATTGTTCAAGAGCTCAGCTGAGTTGAGGTGATTGGCATTGGCAGGCAGCCAGCTCCACTGTTAAACTCTTCTTCACCCCCCCGTTTTACCTCATACTGCCTGCAAAGAGCTGCACAGCACCACAGAGGAAGAGGCTCGAACAGAAAGGGAACAGGAAGTAGTAACCATAGCGATAGATATATGTGTTCTATTTAACTCTCAGATCTTTACCACATCCTGTATCTGGAAACAGTAGAGCCTGTTTAGTGTCGTGTGGCTCTGCTCTTCCAGGAAGCACTTCTCTTCTTCTTTTTTTTTGCCGCAGATTTTTCTATTCCCCATCTCGTGTTTCGTGTTATGATGGTTTGTTCGGTTGATATTAAATATCGGTTTCCTCCTTTGTGGGGAGTTTCAATATGTTTTTATGGAAGCTCATGGATTCTCAGTGCTTTGTCATTAGCATATCAACCCCCCCCCCCCCCCCCCCCTCCCGCAACCCATTTCACGTCTTCCTCTCTCCATTTAGAAAAGCCCACAGTTTACAGATGATGGTTTCAGGACATATATAATGCCTACAGGATGGTATGTCCTTTGACCCCCTCTGTCCCCCTCTTCTATATGGGAACCCTGACAAACAGAAATATACCATCACCAAAACCATCACCAATACCATCACCAATCACCAATACCATCACCAATACCATCACCAATACCATCACCAATCACCAATCACCAATACCATCACCAATACCATCACCAATACCATCACCAATACCATCACCAATCACCAAAACCATCACCATTACCAACACCATCACCATTACCAACACCATCACCATGACAATCACCAATACCATCACCAATCACCAATACCATCACCAATACCATCACCAATACCATCACCAATCACCAATCACCAATACCATCACCAATACCATCACCAATACCATCACCAATACCATCACCAATCACCAAAACCATCACCATTACCAACACCATCACCATTACCAACACCATCACCATGACAATCACCAATACCATCACCAAAACATCACCAAAACCTTCACCAATACCATCACCAATCACCAACACAATCACCATTACCATTACAAACACCATCACCAATCACCAATACCATCACCAATACCATCACCAATCACCAATACCATCACCAATACCATCACCAATTACCAACACAATCACCATTACCATTACCAACACCATCACCAATCACCAATACCATCACCAATACCATCACCAATCACCAATACCATCACCAATACCATCACCAATCACCAATACCATCACCAATACCATCACCAATTACCAACACAATCACCATTACCATTACCAACACCATCACCAATCACCAATACCATCACCAATACCATCACCAATACCATCACCAATACCATCACCAATCACCAATACCATCACCAATCAGTATCACCAACACCAACAGTATCACCAGCAGCAGCCTCCAAATAATAAATAATACTGCCAATAATAATGTCATAATTATATGCGTCACCTCTCTTCGTCCAGGATGAGATGGAAGCATATTTTGGAAAACTAACAAAGACATTGCAATGTAAAGCCCCTGCAGCATGTCTGGCTGGGGATGTGTTTGTCTTGGTGTTGGAGCTGCTGCTGCTCTCCATCAGGGACCTGGGGAGAGGAGGAGAGAGGAGGGGGGGAGGGTATAGGAGGGGAGGGAGGATGGGGTGGGGGAGATGGAGAGGAGGAGGGGAGGGGAGAGGAGGAGAGAGGGAGAGGAGGAGAGAGGAGGAGGGGGAGGGGGAGAGGAGGGGGGAGGGGAGAGGAGGAGAGGGGGAAGGGGTAGAGGAGAGGAGGAGAGGAGAAGAGGGGAGAGGAGAAGAGGAGAGGGGAAGAGGATGAGGGATAAGGGAGGAGAGGGGGTTGGGAGAGGAAGAGGATGAGGAGGAGAGGGGAGGAGAGGAGTGGAGAAGAGGAGAGGTAGAGGAGGAGAGGGGAAGAGGATGAGGGATAAGGGAGGAGAGGGGGTTGGGAGAGGAAGAGGATGAGGAGGAGAGGGGAGGAGAGGAGTGGAGAAGAGGAGAGGTAGAGGAGGAGAGGGGAAGAAGATGAGGGATAAGGGAGGAGAGGGGGTTGGGAGAGGAAGAGGATGAGGAGGAGAGGGGAGGAGAGGAGTGGAGAAGAGGAGAGGTAGAGGAGGAGAGGGGAAGAGGATGAGGGATAAGGGAGGAGAGGGTGAAAGGAGAAGAGGGCATTTGTGTGGGTTGTTAATATTTCAACACCCAGTCTGTCAGGTTTCAGCTGGTTTCAGAGTCACAACAGTCAGGATGAGGCGGTGAGGATAGGTTGGGATGAAGACAGGATCACACACACACGCACACACGCACGCACGCACGCACGCACGCACGCACGCACGCACGCACGCACACACACACACACACACACACACACACACACACACACACACACACACACACCATCTCCTTCCCACATGGAACCTTGCCGGGCACGCGGTCATGCAAACTGTGGTGCTGGTGGTGAATTAAGCCTTTATTTATGTTTATAGGAAATAAGCACACAGAGCTACACCCCTCTCTCCTACCCTGATTAAACTACACCCCTCTCTCCTACCCTGATTAAACTACACCCCACCTCCTACCCTGATTAAACTACACCCCACCTTCTACCCTGATAAAACTACACCCCTCTCTCCTACCCTGATTAAACTACACCCCTCTCTCCTACCCTGATTAAACTACACCCCACCTCCTACCCTGATTAAACTACACCCCTCTCTCCTACCCTGATTAAACTACACCCCTCTCTCCTACCCTGATTAAACTACACCCCACCTCCTACCCTGATTAAACTACACCCCACCTCCTACCCTGATTAAACTACACCCCTCTCTCCTACCCTGATTAAACTACACCCCTCCTCCTACCCTGATTAAACTACACCCCTCTCTACTACCCTGATTAAACTACACCCCACCTCCTACCCTGATTAAACTACACCCCTCTCTCCTACCCTGGATAAACTGCACCCCTCTCTCCTACCCTGATTAAACTACACCCCTCTCTCCTACCCTGAATAAACTGCACCCCTCTCTCCTACCCTGATTAAACTACACCCCACCTCCTACCCTGATTAAACTACACCCCTCCTCCTACCCTGAATAAACTACACCCCTCTCTCCTACCCTGATTAAACTACACCCCTCTCTCCTACCCTGATTAAACTACACCCCACCTCCTACCCTGATTGAACTATACCCCTCTCTCCTACCCTGATTGAACTACACCCCCTCTACCCTGATTGAACTACACCCCTCTCCTACCCTGATTGAGCTACACCCCTCTCGTCTACCCTGATTGAACTACACCCCATCTCTCCTACCCTGATTGAACTATACCCCTCTCTCCTACCCTGATTGAACTACACCCCACCTCCTACCCTGATTAAACTACACCCCATCTCTCCTACCCTGATTGAACTATACCCCTCTCTCCTACCCTGATTGAACTACACCCCTCCTACCCTGATTGAACTACACCCCCCCCTCCAACCCTGATATGAACTACACCCCTCCTTCCTACCATGATTGAACTACACCCCTCCCTCCTACCATGATTAAACTACACCCCTCCCCTCTCCCCTGATATGAACTACACCCCTCCCCTCTCCCCTGATATGAACTACCCCCCCCCCCCTCCTACCCTGATATGAACTACCCCCCTCCCCTGATATGAACTACCCCCCCCTCCTACCCTGATATGAACTACCCACCTCCCCTGATATGAACTACCCCCCTCCCTCCTACCCTGATATGAACTACCCCCCCTCCTACCCTGATATGAACTACCCCCCCTCCTACCCTGATATGAACTACCCCCCCTCCTACCCTGATTAAACTACCCCTCCCCACCCTCCTACCCTGATATGAACTACCCCCCCTCCCCTGATATGAACTACCCCCCCTCCCCTGATATGAACTACCCCCCCCCCCCCCCCTCCTACCCTGATATGAACTACCCCCCCTCCCCTGATATGAACTACCCCCCCCCTCCTACCCTGATATGAACTACCCCCCTCCCCTGATATGAACTACCCCCCCCCTCCTACCCTGATATGAACTACCCCCCCCCCCTCCTACCCTGATATGAACTACCCACCTCCCCTGATATGAACTACCCCCCTCCCTCCTACCCTGATATGAATTACCCCCCTCCCTCCTACCCTGATATGAACTACCCCCCCTCCTACCCTGATATGTACTACCCCCCCTCCTACCCTGATATGAACTACCCCCCCTCCTACCCTGATATGAACTACCCCTCCCCACCCTCCTACCCTGATATGAACTACCCCCCCTCCCCTGATATGAACTACCCCCCCCTCCCCTGATATGAACTACCCCCCCCCCCCCTCCTACCCTGATATGAACTACCCCCCTCCCCTGATATGAACTAACCCCCCCCCCCTCCTACCCTGATATGAACTACCCCCCTCCCCTGATATGAACTACCCCCCCCCCCCTCCTACCCTGATATGAACTACCCCCCCCCCCCTCCTACCCTGATATGAACTACCCCCCTCCCCCCCCCTCCTACCCTGATATGAACTACCCCCCCCCCCCCCCCCCCCCCTGATATGAACTACCCCCCCCCCCCCCCTGATATGAACTACCCCCCTCTCCTGAATCTGTTGTTTTAATCAGTTTTTCATACAGGGATGTATGTGTGTTGTGGTGGGCTTAAAGACACAGAGCACAATATAGCTTTCTGTCTTCTATCACGTGGATGACGAGTGAGAGAATATGGCGCTGCTGTCACTCAGGAACAGAGGGTCTGCTGGGAAAGAGGCTTGAATAGTTTCTCTCCTGCTATGCCCTCGACCTGTCTCTCACCTCTTGTTATTATGCGGTGTTCAATATTTCCTGTCAGATCGTGCTAAACTTTAATGTGTACAGTAGATCCTAAATGGAATCCCATTATGTGTAATCGTTGGCTATGTGAACATCCCTAAAAATCATTACCTTCAGCATTTCTCTCAAACAGGTTTAATTTGTTCCTAATGAAGTGCATGCCAGGATAAGCTGCTGAAACAGCTTGACTCATCATGGAGGGTTTAAACAGCTTGACTCATCATGGAGAGTTTAAACAGCTTGACTCAGTATAGTGGGTTTTAAACAGCTTGACTCAACATGGAGGGTTTCAACAGCTTGACTCAACATGGAGGGTTTAAACAGCTTGACTCAACATGGAGGGTTCCAACAGCTTGACTCAACATGGAGGGTTTAAACAGCTTGACTCAACATGGAGGGTTTAAACAGCTTGACTCAACATAGTGGGTTTTGAACAGCTTGACTCAACATGGAGGGTTCCAACAGCTTGACTCAACATGGAGGGTTTAAACAGCTTGACTCAACATGGAGGGTTCCAAAAGCTTGACTCAACATGGAGGGTTTAAACAGCTTGACTCAACATGGAGGGTTTAAACAGCTTGACTCAACATAGACGGTTTAAACGGCTTGACTCAACATGAAGGGTTTTAAACAGCTTGACTCAACATGGAGGGTTTAAACAGCTTGACTCAACATGGAGGGTTCCAACAGCTTGACTCAACGTGGAGGGTTTAAACAGCTTGACTCAAAATGGAGGGTTTTAAACAGCTTGACTCAACATGGAGGGTTTAAACAGCTTGACTCAACGTGGAGGGTTCCAACAGCTTGACACAACATGGAGGGTTTAAACAGCTTGACTCAAAATGGAGGGTTTAAACAGTTTGACTAAACTTGGTGGGTTTAAACAGCTTTTCTCAAAATGGAGGGTTTAAACAGTTTGACTCAAAATGGAAGGTTTAAACAGTTTGACTCAACATGGAGGGTTTAAACAGCTTGACTCAACATGGAGGGTTTAAACATTTTGACTCAACATGGAGGGTTTAAACAGCTTGACTCAACATAGTGGGTTTTAAACAGCTTGACTCAACATGGAGGGTTTAAAATGGGGATAAAATTAATGGGATTAACATTAGCAATTCCAATTGGACAATTAACAGAGAGGGTCATATGGTTATGATGCCGTGAGTGGCTGTGATTGGTCAAGGGAACCTGGTGTTTGTTTTGCAGCTTTGGGCCTGATCAGGCTAAATGTCAGATGGTTAAGTATTTAGTATTTATTGGTATTTATTAGGATCCCCCATCCACTAAAATCCAGCAACACATGCACGCACACACGCACACACACACACACACACACACACACACACACACACACACACACACACACACACACACACACACACACACACACACACACCAGATGGTTAAGTAACCAGAGACATAGCTAGTTTATGAATTACTGTGCGAGCACCGCATGCTTCCGCTACGCTTGCTGTTAGCGTCCTGTCCCTGGCCACATCTGTTTGTCTGGTAGTTAGAGAACTACACAGCCACGTCCTGTAACAGCAGATCCACAGTCATTTGTATAATGCTTTATTTATCCCACAATATGTCCTGGAAATCTGCTGCATAATTACTTAATAAAAGGAGCTAATCCGCGAACGTACGGTCTGCCTAAAATGACGTTAATCATTCTACAGTGTAGAGCTGACAGACAGACAGGAAGATAGACAAACTCACAGACGTGACTGGATTTGAGTCAAAGAGCATTTAATTAACCCTAATTGATTATTTTGTCATTAATATAATGACAACAGTACATTAGCTGCATTAACAGGAGAGGTGGGTATAACTGCACCGGAGTCACAGCCACTGTCACAGACAGGACAGGTCTGCTAGTCAGTCAATAGTCACAGACAGGACAGGTCTGCTCGTCAGTCAGTAGTCAGTAGTCACAACCACTGTCACAGACAGGACAGGTCTGCTAGTCAGTCAATAGTCACAACCACTGTCACAGACAGGACAGGTCTGCTCGTCAGTCAGTAGTCAGTAGTCACAACCACTGTGTGTGGTGTTTGTGTGTCTGTGTGCTGTGTGTGTGTGTTTGTCTGTGTGCGGTGTATGTGTGTGTCTGTGTGCGGTGTGTGTGTGTGTGTCTGTGTGGTGTGTGTCTGTGTGCGGTGTTTGTGTGTGTGTGTGTGGTGTGTGTCTGTGTGCGGTGTGTGTGTGTGTGTGTCTGTGTGCGGTGTGTGTGTGTCTGTGTGCGGTGTGTGTGTGTGGTGTGTGTCTGTGTGCGGTGTGTGTGTGTGTGTGTCTGTGTGCGGTGTATGTGTGTGTCTGTGTGCGGTGTGTGTGTGTGTGTGTGTGCCTGTGTGGTGTGTGTCTGTGTGCGGTGTTTGTGTGTCTGTGTGCGGTGTGTGTGTGTGTGTGTCTGTGTGCGGTGTATGTGTGTGTCTGTGTGCGGTGTGTGTGTGTGTGTGTCTGTGTGCGGTGTTTGTGTGTCTGTGTGCGGTGTATGTGTGTGTCTGTGTGCGGTGTGTGTGTTTGTGTGTCTGTGTGCGGTGTGTGTGTGTCTGTGTGCGGTGTGTGTGTGTGTGTGTCTGTGTGCGGTGTTTGTGTGTCTGTGTGCGGTGTGTGTGTTTGTGTGTCTGTGTGCGGTGTATGTGTGTGTCTGTGTGCGGTGTGTGTGTTTGTGTGTCTGTGTGCGGTGTGTGTGTGTGTGTTTGTGTGTGGTGTGTGTCTGTGTGCGGTGTGTGTGTGTCTGTGTGCGGTGTATGTGTGTGTCTGTGTGTGTGTTTGTGTGTCTGTGTGCGGTGTGTGTGTGTCTGTGTGCGGTGTGTGTGTGTGTGTTTGTGTGTGGTGTGTGTTTGTGTGCGGTGTGTGTGTGTGGTGTGTGTTTGTGTGCGGTGTGTGTGTGGTGTGTGTTTGTGTGCGGTGTGTGTGTGTCTGTGTGCGGTGTGTGTTTGTGTGCGGTATGTGTGTGTCTGTGT
>NC_052324.1:39359610-39364610 GCF_016432855.1 Salvelinus namaycush | reverse complement strand
CTGGACCAGGAATTCCACATGGTTTGTTCCGCGCAGGGTACACTACATTAGAAGGGTTGCAGCCACGGGGTGCGGAGCGTCTGTAAAACCTACAGGGAGATGAGCTAACTGGGATATTTAAAAAAACACACACATATACTTGCCAAAGCTAGAAAATAGCTAAATGAGATCATCTGAAAATAACCAGGTAAGATACTCAAGTGAGAGAGTGGTGTGAAGCCTTCCTCTCTTTACTTCCTGGATCAACTCAGCGGAACAACTCAGTGGAACAACTCAGTGGAACAACTCAGTGGAACAACTCAGCGGAACAACTCAGCGGAACAACTCAGCGGAACAACTCAGCGGAACAACTCAGCGGAACAACTCAGCGGAACAACTCAGGAGAACAACTCAGTAGAACAACTCAGCAGAACAACTCAGTACCAACAGATACTATTGAATCAAAACTCTACTTGCTGCTCTTGAAGGAGCTGATGTCCTTACCAACTGTAAATGACGCAAGCCAAAGATCAGCCAGGTTGTCATCGTGCACAGAGAGGTCTGCAGTAAATCTGTTCCTCATTTCAACACTAGCTGACATATCCACTGGGAGGCTCACATTTAATATGTCTCATAATCAAGCATTACATCACCCAGCATTACATTACCCAGCATTACATCACCAAGCACCCAGCATTACAACACCCAGCATTACAACACCCAGCACCCAGCATTACATCACCCAGCATTACATCACCCAGCATTACAACACCCAGCACCCAGCATTACAACACCCAGCATTACAACACCCAGCATTACAACACCCAGCATTACAACACCCAGCATTACATCACCCAGCATTACAACACCCAGCACCCAGCATTACAACCCAGCATTACATCACCCAGCATTACAACACCCAGCACCCAGCATTACAACAACCAGCATTACAGCACCCAGCATTACATCACCCAGCATTACATCACCCAGCATTACAACACCCAGCATTACAACACCCAGCATTACAACACCCAGCATTACATCACCCAGCATTACAACACCCAGCATTACAACACCCAGCATTACATCACCCAGCATTACATCACCCAGCATTACATCACCCAGCATTACAACACCCAGCATTACAACACCCAGCATTACAACACCCAGCATTACAACACCCAGCATTACAACACCCAGCATTACATCACCCAGCATTACATCACCCAGCATTACATCACCCAGCATTACATCACCCAGCATTACAGCACCCAGCATTACAGCACCCAGCATTACATCACCCAGCATTACAACACCCAGCATTACATCACCCAGCATTACATCACCCAGCATTACATCACCCAGCATTACATCACCCAGCATTACATCACCCAGCATTACATCACCCAGCATTACATCACCCAGCATTACAACACTCAGCATTACATCACCCAGCATTACATCACCCAGCATTACAGCACCCAGCATTACATCACCCAGCATTACAACACCCAGCATTACATCACCCAGCATTACATCACCCAGCATTACATCACCCAGCATTACATCACCCAGCATTACATCACCCAGCATTACATCACCCAGCATTGACTTCTAAGTCCAAGTTTTCAGGGTCATTCTATTCACATGCTTTCATATGTGTAAATCTGTGTGTTTTTGTATATGTGTGTGTGTGTGTGTGTGTGCGTGCGTGCGTGCGTGCGTGTGTGTGTGACTTTGTGCACTGACATTCATGACGTGTTTGTTATCCCCGTAGGAGCCGGAGGAGGATGACCACCTGCCCAAGAAGAAGTGGGCGACTGTAGACGCCTCGTACTACGGAGGGAGAGGGGCAGGAGGGATCAAACGCATGGAGGTTTACACTCTAAACACTCACTATGCTGGTCATGTAGCCATTGTGGAATTACTAGCTGGTTAGCTGTGTGTGTGTGTGCCTTTTACTTTCGTCCATCTTGCGAGTGACACAGATTGGAGGACAGTGAGAGACCCATAACATTCACTACACATCAAATCAAATCAAGTTTATTTTATATAGCCCTTCGTACATCAGCTAATATCTCGAAGTGCTGTACAGAAACCCAGCCTAAAACCCCAAACAGCAAGCAATGCAGGTGTAGAAGCACGGCGGCTAGGAAAAACTCCCTAGAAAGGCCAAAACCTAGGAAGAAACCTAGAGAGGAACCAGGCTATGAGGGGTGGCCAGTCCTCTTCTGGCTGTGCCGGGTGGAGATTATAACAGAACATGGCCAAGATGTTCAAAATGTTCATAAATGACCAACATGGTCAAATAATAATCAGGAGTAAATGTCAGTTGGCTTTTCATAGCCGATCATTAAGAGTATCTCTACCGCTCCTGCGGTCTCTAGAGAGTTGACGTGCTACCGGTGGACGTGCTACTACGACACATGTTGTAGTCTGTACTACTGGTCTGGTTGTTTATCTTTTAACATCGCGGGTTGGTTTCTCTGACAACGAGAGCCTGCTGCTGGATACAAGTGTACTTTTAATGGAGATTCAGAGGAACGAGGAAATCAATGGAAATGACATCGTTTTATTTCGGCCGTCTCTGCTCTGTCTAATGTGCATCACTCTATTTTGCTGCAGTTGACTTCCCTCAACAACATTACTAAACAGTAGTGTAGTTTTTAGCTCTGCCTTGGCTGGTTCATGTTTACGGTAAGGCCCATCACTCAGAACTAGTTCCCAGAGTGTGAACCTCCACGGACAGAGTGGGTCTGTAGTCATCTGGTGCTGAAATGTCACCTAGCAACCCAGAACGGAACAGACTGGACGTTCTTTTGTTAAACGTTCCAGATGACAACAAACTCAAAACCCTTCGCTGTACTGTAGCTCTGCCCGGGCCGGCCAGTGATATCAGGGGCGTAAAGCGAGTCTTCTGGGGTTCTGTGTGTGTGTGTGTGTGTGTGTGTGTGTGTGTGTGTGTGTGTGTGTGTGTGTGTGTGTGTGTGTGTGTGTGTGTGTGTGTGTGTGTGTGTGTGTGTGTGTGTGTGTGTGTGTGTGTGTGTGTGTGTGTGTGTGTGTGTGTGTGTGTGTGTGTGTGTGTCTGTCTGTGTGTGGTATGATATGAGTCTGACATGACAGGTGCTGCCATCCCTCCTCTCTCTCTCTCTCCTCTCAGCCTGGTTGTCTTAAGTCACAGGATGGATGGATCCAGGATAAAGGGTTGAGTGCTGCTGTACCTCTCCACCTCTCCATCTCCCTCCTCCCTTCCAACTCTGGCCTTTGTTCAGCTCCCTCCCTCCCTCCCTCCCTCCCTCCCTCCCTCCCTCCCTCCCTCCCTCCCTCCCTCATCCTCTACGTACCTCGCCTGCTTGCTTTCCGCCAAAGGGAATAGACGTAGTTGAAACTTTCAAGCTAACATGTTTAAATCCCTTGCTTCACCAACCCCCTACTACTCAGCACCGAGGACGATATTGGCATAGCAGTGATTTCCGAGGGCGTTTTTGGCATAGCAGGGGTTTCTGAGGTCGTTGGTGGTGTAGCAGGGGTTTCTGAGGACGTTGGTGGCATTGCAGGGATTTCTGAGGTTGTTGGTGGCGTAGCAGGGGTTTCTGAGGTCGTTGGTGGCATAGCAGGGATTTGAGGACGTTGGGGGGAAGCAATCATCCCTCCAACTTTACCCACGAGTGTTGGGGCTTTGCTCAGCCACCGTCCTGTCCCCCATCTCCTCTTCTCTCTCTCTTCTTCATACCGTCCCCCCTTCCTTAACCATCCACAGTCCCTTGTTTTCATAAGATCATACCTTCAACTTCTTCCCAAAAGTGTTGGAGCTTTGCTCAGAGCATTTCGTCTGTTCATGCGTCTGCTATCCACCATCTCCTCTTTTCATCTGTTCATACGTCCCCTTTCCACCATCCCCTCTCTTCATAAACACCAGGTTGATACTCCTAGACAGCCCATCTCCACTTCTGAGGCTGTAACGTCCTGACCAGATTTCTTATGTGTTTTGCTTGTTTAGTGTTGGTCAGGACGTGAGCTGGGTGGGAATTCTATGTTGTGTGTCTAGTTAGTCTGTTTCTGTGTCCAGCCTAATATGGTTCTCAATCAGAGACAGCTGTCAATCGTTGTCCCTGATTGAGAATCATATATAGGTGGCTTGTTTTGTGTTGGGGATTGTGGGTGGTTGTTTCCTGTCTCTGTGTTTGTGTTCTGCACCAGATAGGACTGTCTCGGCTTTCACGTTTGTTATTTTGTTATTTGTTAATGTTCATCGTTTATCGTTATATTAAACATGTTGAACACTAACTGCGCTGCATTTTGGTCCTCTCCTTCATCCCAGGAAGAAAGCCGTTACAGAGGCTCTCTCTGGAGATCAGGGAAGAGGTTCTGTGGATCGTGGTAGAGGTTCTGTGGATCGTGGTAGAGGTTCTGTAGATCGGGGTAGATGTTCTGTGGATCAGGGTAGAGGTTCTGTAGATCAGGGAAGAGGTTCTGTAGATAAGGGAAGAGGTTCTGTAGATAAGGGAAGAGGTTCTGTAGATCAGGGAAGAGGTTCTGTAGATCAGGGTAGAGGTTCTGTAGATCAGGGTAGAGGTTCTGTAGATCAGGGTAGAGGTTCTGTAGATCAGGGTAGAGGTTCTGTAGATCAGGGAAGAGGTTCTGTAGATCGGGGTATTGGTTCTATAGATCAGAGAAGAGGTTCTGTAGATCAGGGAAGAGGTTCTGTAGATCAGGGAAGAGGTTCTGTAGATCAGGGAAGAGGTTCTGTAGATCGGGGTATTGGTCCTGTAGATCAGGGAAGAGGTTCTGTAGATCAGGGAAGAGGTTCTGTAGATCAGGGTAGAGGTTCTGTAGATCAGGGTAGAGGTTCTGTAGATCAGGGTAGAGGTTCTGTAGATCGGGGTAGAGGTTCTGTGGATCAGGGAAGAGGTTCTGTAGATCAGGGAAGAGGTTCTGTAGATCGGGGTAGAGATTCTGTGGATCAGGGACAAGGTTCTCTGGACTGTGGTAGAGGTTCTGTAGATCGGGGTAGAGGTTCT
>NC_052324.1:39329610-39349610 GCF_016432855.1 Salvelinus namaycush | reverse complement strand
CCTGTCTTTACCTCAGTCCTGTCCTCTATGTCTTTAATACTGGAGACGTCCTGTCTTTACCTCAGTCCTGTCCTCTATACGTTTAATACTGGAGACGTCCTGTCTTTACCTCAGTCCTGTCCTCTATGTCTTTAATACTGGAGACGTCCTGTCTTTACCTCAGTCCTGTCCTCTATACGTTTAATACTGGAGACGTCCTGTCTTTACCTCAGTCCTGTCCTCTATGTCTTTAATACTGGAGACGTCCTGTCTTTACCTCAGTCCTGTCCTCTATACGTTTAATACTGGAGACGTCCTGTCTTTACCTCAGTCCTGTCCTCTATACGTTTAATACTGGAGACGTCCTGTCTTTACCTCAGTCCTGTCCTCTATGTGTTTAATACTGGACAGTAGTAGTAGTAGTAGTAGTAACAGTAACAGTAGTAGTAACACAACAGCAACAGTAACAGTAACAGTAACAGTAACAGCAACAGTAACAGTAACAGTAACAGTAACAGTAGCAGTAACAGTAACAGTAACAGTAGTAGTAGCAGTAACAGTAGCAGTAGCAGTAACAGTAACAGTAACAGTAACAGTAGCAGTAACAGCAACAGCAACAGCAACAGTAGCAGCAGCAGTAACAGTAACAGTAACAGTAACAGTAGTAGTAACAGTAACAGTAACAGTAACAGTAGCAGTAACAGTAACAGTAACAGTAGCAGTAACAGTAACAGTAACAGTAGCAGTAACAGTAACAGTAACAGTAACAGTAACAGTAGCAGTAACAGTAACAGTAGTAGTAACAGTAACAGTAACAGTAACAGTAGCAGTAACAGTAGCAGTAACAGTAACAGTAACAGTAACAGTAACAGTAGCAGTAACAGTAACAGTAACAGTAGCAGTAACAGTAGCAGTAGCAGTAACAGTAACAGTAACAGTAGTAGTAACAGTAACAGTAACAGTAACAGTAACAGTAGTAGTAGTAACAGTAACAGTAACAGTAGCAGTAACAGTAACAGTAACAGTAACAGTAGTAGTAGCAGTAACAGTAGCAGTAGCAGTAACAGTAACAGTAACAGTAACAGTAACAGTAACAGTAGTAGTAACAGTAACAGTAACAGTAACAGTAGCAGTAACAGTAACAGTAGTAGTAATAGTAACAGTAACAGTAACAGTAGTAGTAACAGTAACAGTAGTAGTAATAGTAACAGTAACAGTAACAGTAACAGTAACAGTAGTAGTAACAGTAACAGTAGTAGTAACAGTAACAGTAACAGTAACAGCAACAGTAGTAGTAACAGTAACAGTAGTAGTAACAGTAACAGTAACAGTAGTAGTAACAGTAACAGTAACAGTAACAGTAACAGTAGTAGTAACAGTAACAGTAACAGTAGTAGTAACAGTAACAGTAACAGTAATAGTAACAGTAACAGTAACAGTAACAGTAACAGCAACAGTAGTAGTAACAGTAACAGTAGTAGTAACAGTAACAGTAACAGCAACAGTAGTAGTAACAGTAACAGTAACAGTAACAGTAACAGTAGTAGTAACAGTAACAGCAACAGTAGTAGTAACAGTAACAGTAGTAGTAACAGTAACAGTAGTAGTAATAGTAACAGTAACAGTAACAGTAACAGTAGTAGTAACAGTAACAGTAACAGTAGCAGTAACAGTAACAGTAACAGTAACAGTAGTAGTAACAGTAACAGTAACAGTAGTAGTAGTAGTAGTAGTAACAGTAACAGCAGTAGTAACAGTAACAGCAGTAGTAACAGTAACAGTAGTAGTAACAGTAACAGTAGTAGTAATAGTAACAGTAACAGTAACAGTAACAGTAGTAGTAACAGTAACAGTAACAGTAACAGTAACAGTAGTAGTAACAGTAACAGTAGTAGTAGTAGTAACAGTAACAGCAGTAGTAACAGTAACAGCAGTAGTAACAGTAACAGCAGTAGTAACAGTAACAGCAGTAGTAACAGTAACAGTAGTAGTAACAGTAACAGTAGTAGTAGTAGTAACAGTAACAGTAACAGTAACAGTAGTAGTAACAGTAACAGCAGTAGTAACAGTAACAGCAGTAGTAACAGTAACAGTAGTAGTAACAGTAACAGTAGTAGTAGTAGTAACAGTAACAGTAACAGTAACAGTAACAGTAGTAGTAACAGTAACAGTAACAGTAGTAGTAGTAGTAGTAGTAACAGTAACAGCAGTAGTAACAGTAACAGTAACAGTAGTAGTAATAGTAACAGTAACAGTAACAGTAGTAGTAACAGTAGTAGTAGTAACAGTAACAGTAACAGTAGTAGTAACAGTAACAGTAACAGTAGCAGTAACAGTAGCAGTAACAGTAACAGTAACAGTAACAGTAGTAGTAGTAGTAACAGTAACAGTAACAGTAGCAGTAGTAGTAACAGTAACAGTAACAGCAACAGTAGTAGTAACAGTAACAGTAGTAGTAACAGTAACAGTAACAGTAACAGCAACAGTAGTAGTAACAGTAACAGTAACAGTAGCAGTAGCAGTAGCAGTAACAGTAACAGTAGCAGTAGTAGTAACAGTAACAGTAGTAGTAGTAGTAACAGTAACAGTAACAGTAACAGTAACAGTAGTAGTAATAGTAACAGTAACAGTAACAGTAACAGTAGTAGTAACAGTAACAGTAGTAGTAACAGTAACAGTAGTAGTAACAGTAACAGTAGCAGTAACAGTAACAGTAGTAGTAACAGTAACAGTAGTAGTAGTAGTAGTAGTAACAGTAACAGTAGTAGTAACAGTAACAGCAGTAGTAACAGTAACAGTAGTAGTAACAGTAACAGTAGTAGTAACAGTAACAGTAACAGTAACAGTAGCAGTAACAGTAACAGTAGTAGTAACAGTAACAGTAGCAGTAACAGTAACAGTAGTAGTAACAGCAGTAGTAACAGTAACAGTAGTAGTAACAGTAACAGTAGTAGTAGTAGTAACAGTAACAGTAACAGTAACAGTAACAGTAGTAGTAGTAACAGTAACAGTAACAGTAGTAGTAGTAGTAGTAGTAACAGTAACAGCAGTAGTAACAGTAACAGTAACAGTAACAGTAGTAGTAACAGTAACAGTAACAGTAACAGTAGTAGTAACAGTAACAGTAACAGTAGCAGTAACAGTAACAGTAACAGTAGCAGTAACAGTAACAGTAACAGTAACAGTAGTAGTAATAGTAACAGTAACAGTAACAGTAGTAGTAATAGTAACAGTAACAGTAACAGTAGTAGTAACAGTAACAGTAACAGTAGTAGTAACAGTAACAGTAACAGTAGTAGTAGTAGTAGTAGTAACAGTAACAGCAGTAGTAACAGTAACAGTAGCAGTAACAGTAACAGTAACAGTAGTAGTAATAGTAACAGTAACAGTAGTAGTAACAGTAACAGTAACAGTAACAGTAACAGTAGTAGTAACAGTAACAGTAACAGTAACAGTAACAGTAACAGCAGTAGTAACAGTAACAGTAACAGTAGCAGTAACAGTAACAGTAACAGTAACAGCAGTAGTAACAGTAACAGTAACAGTAGCAGTAACAGTAACAGTAACAGTAGTAGTAACAGTAACAGTAACAGTAGTAGTAACAGTAACAGTAACAGTAACAGTAACAGTAGTAGTAACAGTAACAGTAACAGTAGTAGTAGTAGTAGTAGTAACAGTAACAGTAGTAGTAACAGTAACAGTAGCAGTAACAGTAACAGTAACAGTAGTAGTAATAGTAACAGTAACAGTAGTAGTAATAGTAACAGTAACAGTAACAGTAACAGTAACAGTAGTAGTAACAGTAACAGTAGTAGTAACAGTAACAGTAACAGTAACAGTAACAGTAACAGCAGTAGTAACAGTAACAGTAACAGTAGCAGTAACAGTAACAGTAACAGTAACAGCAGTAGTAACAGTAACAGTAACAGTAGCAGTAACAGTAACAGTAACAGTAGTAGTAACAGTAACAGTAACAGTAGTAGTAGTAGTAGTAGTAACAGTAACAGCAGTAGTAACAGTAACAGTAGCAGTAACAGTAACAGTAACAGTAACAGTAGTAGTAATAGTAACAGTAACAGTAACAGTAGCAGTAACAGTAACAGTAACAGTAACAGTAGTAGTAACAGTAACAGTAGTAGTAACAGTAACAGTAACAGTAACAGTAGTAGTAGTAGTAGTAGTAACAGTAACAGCAGTAGTAACAGTAACAGTAGCAGTAACAGTAACAGTAGTAGTAATAGTAACAGTAACAGTAACAGTAACAGTAGTAGTAATAGTAACAGTAACAGTAACAGTAACAGTAGTAGTAACAGTAACAGTAGTAGTAACAGTAACAGTAACAGTAACAGTAACAGTAGTAGTAACAGTAACAGTAACAGTAGCAGTAACAGTAACAGTAACAGTAACAGTAGTAGTAACAGTAACAGTAACAGTAGTAGTAACAGTAACAGTAGTAGTAACAGTAACAGTAACAGTAGTAGTAATAGTAACAGTAACAGTAACAGCAACAGTAACAGTAACAGCAGTAGTAACAGTAGTAATAGTAATAGTAACAGTGACAGTAGTAGCTGCATTAACAGTAACAGTTAGTAGTAGTAGTAGTAGTAGTAGTAGTAGTAGTAGTGGTAACGGTAACGGTAACGGTATCAGTAACAGTAACAGTAGTAGTAGTAACATTATTATTAGTAGTAGTATTAGTAGTAGTAACAGTAGTAGTAGCAGTAGTAGTAACCGTAATAGTAACAGTGACAGCAGTAGTAATAGTAACAGTAACAGTAGTAGTAACAGTAACAGTAACAGTACAATTTAGCATAATATACTCCAAAGACTTAAGGTGCTGAGTTTCTCTCCTTTACATTTCTCTGTTTCTCACGCTCTCTGTCTGTCTGTCTGTCTGTCTGTCTGTCTGTCTGTCTGTCTGTCTGTCTGTCTGTCTGTCTGTCTGTCTCTGTTTCTCACGCTGTCTGTCTGTCTGTCTGTCTGTCTGTCTGTCTGTCTGTCTGTCTCTGTTTCTCACGCTGTCTGTCTGTCTGTCTGTCTGTCTGTCTGTCTGTCTGTCTGTCTGTCTGTCTCTGTTTCTCACGCTGTCTGTCTGTCTGTCTGTCTGTCTGTCTGTCTGTCTCTGTTTCTCACGCTGTCTGTCTGTCTGTCTGTCTGTCTGTCTGTCTGTCTGTCTGTCTGTCTGTCTGTCTGTCTGTGTCTCTCTCGCTCTCTTTTTTATTACATACACTGAAAAACAATATAAACTCAACATTTTACTGAGTTACAGTTCATATGAGGAAATCATTCAATTGAAATAAATTCATTAGGCCCTAATCTATGGATGTCACATGACTGGGAATACAGATATGTATCTGTTGGTCACAGATACCTTAAACAGAAAGTAATGGAGTGGAACAGAAAACCAGTCAGTATCTGGTGTGATCCCCATTTGCCTGATGCAGCGCGACACATCTCCTTCACATAGAGTTGATCAGGCTGTTGATTGTGGCCTGTGGAATGTTGTCCCACTCCTCTTCAATGGCTGTGCGAAGTAGCTGGATATTGGCGGGAACTGGAACACACTGTTGTACACGTCGATCCAGAGCATCCCAAACATGCTCAATGGGTGACATGTCTGGTGAGTATGCAGGCCGTGGAAGAACTGGGACATTTTCATCTTCCAGGAATTGTGTGCAGATCCTTGTGACATGGGGCCGTGCATTATCATGCTGAAACATGAGGTGATGGCGGTGGATGAATGGCGCGACAATGGGCCTCAGGATCTTGTCACAGTATCTCTGTGCATTCAAATTGCCATTGATAAAATGCAATTGTGTTCGTTGTCTGGAGCTTATGCCTGCCCATACCATAACCCCACCATGGGACACTCTGTTCACACCGTTGACATCAACAAACTGCTTGCCCACACAATGCCATACACGTTGTCTGCCTACTGCCCGGTATTGTTGAAACCGGGATTCATCCGTGAAGAGCACACTTCTCCAGCGTGGCCATCGAAGGTGAGCATTTGCCCATTGAATTCAGTTATAATGCCGAACTTCAGACAGGTCAAGACCCTGGTGAGGACGACGAACACGCAGATGAGCTTCCCTGAGACGGTTTCTGACAGTTTATGCAGAAATTCTTTGGTTATGCAAACCCACAGTTTCATCAGCTGTCCGGGTGGCTGGTCTCAGATGATCCCGCAGGTGAAGAATACGGATGTGGAGGTCCTGGGCTGACGTGGTTACACATGGTCTGCGGTTGTGAGGCCGGTTGGACGTACTGCCAAATTCTCTAAAACGATGTTGGAGGCGGCTTATAGTAGAGAAATTAATATTCAATTATCTGGCAACAACTCTGGTGGACAGTCTTGCAGTCAGCATGCCAATTGCACGCTCCCTCAAAACTTGAGACGTCTGTGTGTCATTGTTTTGTGTGACAAAACTGCGCATTGTAGAGCGGCCTTTTATTGTCCCCTGCACAAGGTGCACCTGTGTAATGATCATGCTGTTTAATCAGCTTCTTGATATGCCACACCTGTCAGGTTGATGGATTATCTTGGCGAAGGAGAAATGCTCACGAACAGGGATGCTAGAGAAATAAGCTTTTATTATTTCAGCTCATGAAACATGGGACCAACACTTGACGTTTTATATTTTTGACTCCGTGTAGATCTGGCGTCTCCCTAAACAACAGGAAGCAGATTGTACAGTCAATTTTCCTGACGTTTCTTGAGTATGGTGACATCATTTACCAGAATGCATCAGCCACTACTCTTAAACCTTTGGATTCTGTCTACAATAGCTCCTTTTGCTTAATCACAGGTGCTAGTTTTTATAGTCATCACTGCATCCTGTATCAAAAGGCTGGCTGGTTCTCATTAGTCCCTTAGATCACTTCACTATTCCCTTTTTGTTTACAAAGCTCTACTACCCAATCTACTGACTTACCTAACTTTGTTATTGAAGTGTAAAAACATGACATACCAAACCCGGTCACAGGGTTGGTTAACTCTTCAAGTTCCTCGGAACTCCACCAAATTTGGTAAATCCGCTTTTAGTTTTAATGTGCCTCACTACTGGAACAATTTGCAGAACTCATTACAATTGGATGTTCTGCTGCCGCTCGGACTGTTTTAGGGTTGATTGAGGACCTAGTAGCTGAGCTGTTGTTCATCAACGTTGTGTTTTGTTTTACGTTGTATTTGGTTGTTGTATTGCTTTGATCAGAGCACCCATGGGAATGAGACCCTGGACTCAATTGGTCTTTCCTGAATAAATAAAGAATTAATCAATAAATAACACTGGGAGTTTTCACCGCCAAGATATGTTATTGTGTTTGGTAAACATTTGTGATGATGTTGATCAGTGAATGAGATCACTCAGGCAGATAAATAAACAATTTGTCTTAGGTTTATCGGCAGCTGTGTGTGTGTGTGTGTGTGTGTGTGTGTGTGTGTGTGTGTGTGTGTGTGTGTGTGTGTGTGTGTGTGTGTGTTGTATCTTCACCCATGGGAAATAGCTAACCTGTGTAATGAAGTGGCTAATACACAGGAAATGACACACGGTTGTGTAAAGAGAACTCTACTACATGTTATTTGTCCTTCCTGATTTCACAGTTAAATGGAACTAAGTGGTTGCTAACCAAACCAAATCCTGGTGATGAGTTGCCATGAGTTACCAGACATACAGATGGACAGACATGAGAGTACTGTATCCTGTCCCTCCCCGGTGTCCTTTCGGATGCCTAACCTTGGCGCTGTATTTCAAGTTCTTGATCAAGTCTGTGGCGAGGTGCTACCATAAGGGATCAACATCTGAGGAGTTCCAGGCAGGTAGGGGAGGGAGGGAGGGGAGGGAGGGAGGCGGGAGGAAGGGGAGGAGAGGCAGGGGAGAGTCCCAGGCAAACTGGTGGCAGGCAGGTAGGGGAGGGAGGGAGGGAGGCGGGAGGAAGGAGAGGGAGGGAGGCAGGGGAGAGTCCCAGGCAGACTGGTGGGAGGCAGGGTGGGCCACCACAGAGCACAGTGAAGAGGAGTGTAGAGAAGAGGGCAGACATGGAAAGGAGGTAGGGGAGAGGGAGGACAGGAGGGGGCGGTGGTCTTTGATGACCGACAGCAAGCCCCCGGGGTCATGAATGTTTCAGCGAGCTGATCGGCAGTGCAGTGTTACAAAAACTCATACAGGTGTTAGGAAGCAGGTTGTCACAAACATCTGTTCAGCATGGGGACCTCGGGGTCTTTCCCTCGCTCCTCTCTCTCCCTCCATCCGTCTATCCCTCCTCCCTCCCTCCTTCTCTGAGCCCCACAAACCAGGCTGCTGCAGTGGAGAGAGAGCGAAGAGAAAGAGAGAGCGGGAAAGAGAAATAGAGCAGAGGGAGAGGGCCCCAGGACCACGGCTGGGGAGAGAAAGAAAGAATGAGCGGGTTGAGGGGAATGGAGAGAGAGAGGGGAAAACGAACAGCCAGTTTTTTGGTCTCACATTTAACGCCTGAGGGCGTGCAACACCAAAGGTAGAGCGGGGTTTGGCCACAGCTGTGGTGCGGCTCTCGCCCCAGGGCAGGGGAGCAGAGATCTGATGTGGTTTGACTGTGTTGTCGTGGAGACCGGGGAGACAGGGAGCCACTTCAGAGCCAAGTTAGCAACCCAACATCTGCCACTAAGTTTTAGCCCTGCTAGGGATCCACTGGGAACAGCAGGTAGAGAAAGCGAGGGATGGAGGGAGGGATGAAGGGAAGGATGGAGGGAGGGAGAGGGAAGGCTGGCCTTACTATGCTGCTGGTGGTGTGGCTGAATATATCAGTGGATGGAGTACCAGCCTACAGCATGTTTTGATTGAACTCAGGGAAGGTAAGGTACATTTTGAAAGTTCATGTTATGGATTTGATTTCATGTTTAGTTTTTTTCCATCTGTTTTCATACAAATAAATAAAATAAATGAAAGGGAGCTTGATGAAGGAAACAGAAAAGGGAGCTTTACAGCACATCTCTCCCCTACTAGAAGGGAACTTTACAGCACATCTCTCCCCTACTAGAAGGGAACTTTACAGCACATCTCTCCCCTACTAGAAGGGAACTTTACAGCACATCTCTCCCCTACTAGAAGGGAACTTTACAGCACATCTCTCCCCTACTAGAAGGGAACTTTACAGCACATCTCTCCCCTACTAGAAGGGAACTTTACAGCACATCTCTCCCCTACTAGAAGGGAACTTTACAGCACATCTCTCCCCTACTAGAAGGGAGCTTTACAGCACATCTCTCCCCTACTAGAAGGGAGCTTTACAGCACATCTCTCCCCTACTAGAAGGGAGCTTTACAGCACATCTCTCCCCTACTAGAAGGGAGCTTTACAGCACGTCTCCCATACTAGAAGGGAGCTTTACAGCACATCTCTCCCCTACTAGAAGGGAGCTTTACAGCACGTCTCCCATACTAGAAGGGAGCTTTACAGCACATCTCTCCCCTACTAGAAGGGAGCTTTACAGCACATCTCTCCCCTACTAGAAGGGAGCTTTACAGCACGTCTCCCATACTAGAAGGGAGCTTTACAGCACATCTCTCCCCTACTAGAAGGGAGCTTTACAGCACGTCTCCCATACTAGAAGGGAGCTTTACAGCACATCTCTCCCCTACTAGAAGGGAACTTTACAGCACGTCTCTCCCCTACTAGAAGGGAGCTTTACAGCACGTCTCCCCTACTAGAAGGGAGCTTTACAGCACATCTCTCCCCTACTAGAAGGGAACTTTACAGCACGTCTCTCCCCTACTAGAAGGGAACTTTACAGCACGTCTCTCCCCTACTAGAAGGGAACTTTACAGCACGTCTCTCCCCTACTAGAAGGGAGCTTTACAGCACGTCTCTCCCCTACTAGAAGGGAGCTTTACAGCACGTCTCTCCCCTACTAGAAGGGAGCTTTACAGCACGTCTCTCCCCTACTAGAAGGGAGCTTTACAGCACGTCTCTCCCCTACTAGAAGGGAACTTTACAGCACGTCTCTCCCCTACTAGAAGGGAGCTTTACAGCACGTCTCTCCCCTACTAGAAGGGAGCTTTACGGCACATCTCCCCTACTAGAAGGGAACTTTACAGCACCTCTCCCCTACTAGAAGGGAGCTTTACCTCACACCTCTCCCCTACTAGAAGGGAGCTTTACAGCACGTCTCCCATACTAAAAGCTACAGATCTGGCCATTGTCCAAGATGTATAATGTCACTTGAGCGTTTCCCCTGAATACATTGAAGCCTATTAAAATCATGGCAGTGATAACACATACCTTATTAGCTGCATTGCTACAGACGGACGGCCAGTCTCCTTAGGGCAGGCTTGTAATGAGAGAGAGAGACATGTTGTCTTGTCTAACAAGACAACATGTTAGACAGCAGTGGACCTGGGCCCCCTCTCTCTCTCTCTCTCTCTCTCTCTCTTTCCTGTCTCTCTCTTTCCTGTATCTCTCTCCTCTCTTTGTTTAACTGTGTCCCCTTGTCTCCCAGTCTGTGACAGCGTTTTCATTTAACAGCCATCAGTCATGTTGTGAACACTGCTCTGAGACCAGTTTAATTAAGTGACTGATAGCAGGAGGAGAAGGAGGAGGGGGGACAGGGACTCTTCAAGAAAGCATGCCATCAGATGGAAGGAGGGAGGAAGCGGGAGAGAAAGGGAGTGAGGAGGAGGAGGGCAGTTTAGTATGCTGGCTTAGGAACTCCTTTTGCATTCAGGAAATAATGCCAATCAAATGGAGTAAGGGAGGGATAGAGGGAGGGAGGGGGGGAGGGGGAGGGAGGGAGTGGGAAGAGGTAGGGAGGGGGAAGAGGGAGGGAGGGAGGGAGGGAGAAAGAAGAGGGAGGGGGAAGAGGGAGGGAGGGAGGGAGGGAGGGAGGGAGGGAGAGAGAGGGAGAGAGAGGGAGAGAGAGGGAGAGAGAGGGAGAGAGAGAGAGAGAGAGAGAGAGAGAGAGAGAGAGAGAGAGAGAGAGGAGGGGGAAGGGGGAGGGAGGGAGAGAGAAGAGGTAGGGAGGGGGAAGAGGGAGGGAGGGAGAGAGAAGAGGGAGGGAGAAAGGAGGGAGGGGGAAGAGGGAGGGAGGGAGGGAGAGAGAAGAGGGAGGGAGAAAGGAGGGAGGGGGAAGAGGGAGGGAGGGAGAGAGAAGAGGGAGGGAGAAAGGAGGGAGGGGGAAGAGGGAGGGAGGGAGAGAGAAGAGGTAGGGAGGGGGAAGAGGGAGGGAGGGAGAGAGAAGAGGGAGGGAGAAAGGAGGGAGGGGGAAGAGGGAGGGAGGGAGAGAGAAGAGGGAGGGAGGGGGAAAGGGAGGGAGGGGGAAGAGGGAGGGAGGGAGGGAGGGAGAGAGAAGAGGGAGGGAGGGGGAAAGGGAGGGAAGGGAGGGAAGGGGAAGAGGGAGAGAGAAGAGGGAGGGAGGGGGAAGAGGGAGAAGAGGGATGAGACAGAGAAAGGAAGGGGAGGAAATGGTGGTACTCTATGTTGGCATAGGGCAGGCTGAGGGGCACCAGGGTTACGAAGCATGGCATACTGTAGCCTGGCTGGGTTGGGCTTGGCTTGGCATAGGTTGGTGTTCCTCGAAGTCCCAGTCATGGACATGGCCAGGCGTATGGCACTGTGTATCACTCTGTCTGCACCACCGATTAGTAGTGTGACTCTCTCTTACCAGAGAGGACTGGATCAGGCTTGAGAGAGCCAGCCACATAGTTGACTGTTTCCCTGTTTGTTTGTGTACAGAGTGAGTCACTGTAGCAGACTGGCTGATGGACTGGAGTGTCAGTACAGGGCACTGAAAGGCCAACACGTTCAGCAGGACTGATGGAGAATGGCAATGGAATTCAATGGATTCCAATCGATTCAATGGTATTTTAGTCCTTCGTGAGTTATTATATATTTAAATCAGATCTTTGTTTCCTCCTGTAAATAGTGCCTTGTTATCGGCCTGGAAGTTGTCACACCACTAAAATGTCCTGTTCCATCAAATGTACTACAGAGTTTAATATCCAGCAGGATTGGAAATAATTTGGCAGTGGATATTAGGTTGAAACGAGCCACCAGATCAGAGAGCATGACATTAAGTCATTAACAGGCTAATTGGAATTAAACCATGGTGTCAGGAACAACAAATCATTTTAAAACAACAGAACATTGTTTTGTTTCACATTTTTGTTTACAAAGTGGTGGCCGTCACCCCTTAGTTGTTTTTGTTCTCAGTTGTTCTTAGTTGTTCTCAGTTGTTCTTAGTTGTTCTCATTTGTTCTTAGTTGTTCTTAGTTGTTCTTAGTTGTTCTTAGTTGTTCTCAGTTGTTCTCATTTGTTCTCAGTTGATCTCAGTTGTTCGCCGTTGTTGTAAGTTGTTCTCAGTTGTTCTCAGTTGTGTGAGGTGGTGGGGTGCTGGGGTGTGTGAGGTGGTGGGGTGTGTGAGGTGGTGGGGTGCTGGGGTGTGTGAGGTGGTGGGGTGTGTGAGGTGGTGGGGTGTGTGAGGTGGTGAGGTGCTGGGGTGTGTGAGGTGGTGGGGTGTGTGAGGTGGTGGGGTGCTGGGGTGTGTGAGGTGGTGGGGTGTGTGGATGTGTGGTTCTGGTATGGTTTGGTCTGGTCTGTTATGGTCTGGTCTGGAGAGGTGGTGGGGTGTATGGATGTGTGGTTCTGGTCTGATATGGTTTGGTCTGGTCTGTTATGGTCTGGTCTGGAGAGGTGGTGGGAGGTTGGAGGAAGAAGTACAAAGGTGGGAGAGAGAATATTACAGGAGACAAAATTATGGACTGAGAGAGATGAGAGACAAAAATGAGGTCCATAATTATTAATTACATTTATTGAGTCATTAGATTTCCCCCAAACATTTTATTCTTAATAAAACCCTTGTGATTTTATGAGAATAAATAAAAAATGTTTTGCAGGAAGTAAATCTTTCTAGTTAATTGTGCCTATTTTGTGGAAAAGTCAAACATGGCATACAATATAAATTAAATTGAGCACAATAAGCTGTTTATCAGATGTGGATATCAGCTCAGGACCATTTTAATATATTTTAATATATTTTATCTGCTTTTGCAGATTCCAGCTTCTTTTCCAAGTAATTTTCATTGTCTGGATTAAAGCTTTATTTTCTTCAGCTGTGTTCTTAATCCAATCCATTACATAGTATATTATTTTAATATTCTTATGCGTGTTTTCAGAAGATGATGTTGTTGTGTGTTTCCCGGTAGAGTGTTTTCAGAAGATGATGTTGTTGTGTGTTTCCCGGGTAGAGTGTTTTCAGAAGATGATGTTGTTGTGTGTTTCCCGGTAGAGTGTTTTCAGAAGATGATGTTGTTGTGTGTTTCCCGGGTAGAGTGTTTTCAGAAGACATGTTGTTATTGTTGTTGTCTGGGGGTCCACATGGTTTGGAAATCCCTCCCTCCCTCTTCTCACTTCCTTTCTTTTCCTGTCTTTTTATTTCCTCTCCTTTTGTCTGTTTGTTTTTGATTGGTTAGTTAGGAATAAGCTGGTACCTGCAGTCTGAAAGGGGGGGGGGGGGGGGGTGTTTGGCATCTCCGTCTCCGTTAGCTAGTTGTCCCTACGTTCTCCTCTCTGCTGCCTGATCAGATGTGACCTGCTGTACCCAGTGCTGCTTTTTCACCCACAATCCTTCAGACTGGCCGTGACACACACCGTTACACACACACACACCGAGACCCCCCCCCCCCCCCCCCCCCCCGCCCCCCCCCCCCCCTCCATCACCTATTAAAATCAAAGCCCTGGTTGGGCGCCGAGCGCTGGAACGCTAGATTTAATTATAGTACATTATTGTTAATGTCAGCGTTACAGGAGAAGAGGACCTCTCTCTCTGTCTGTCTGTCGCACGCATTAGGCTACTCTCTGACAGATGTATACAGGAATCACACGCAATCTCAGTAATCTATTCTAATGCAAGCCTCATCCAAGTCCCCTTGATTTGAATGTTTAAAAAGACGTAACCCCGGGTTACGGGTATTTGTGTTATGCGGCGAATATGTTTTGGGTGAATATTCAATGATGCTAGTGTTTTTGTATGCATTAATATAATGGTGTGTTAACGCTCTCTAACATGTTTTGAAGGCCTATCGGGGAAATCTTATCAGCAGTTGTTATGAGTAAAATGCACTTGATTTTATAAAAACAAATACTGTATTCAAATAAACATATACTGTATCAGGTCTCTTCAAACTCATCATGTAACAAAATAAACAGAAGCTTTGTTATTGTCTCCCAAAAGACGGAGTAATTATTTAGAATAGTTTGGTTTTTGGTTTACAGATGAGGAAATTATAGTTCTGTAAGAGAAAATGTTTAAATATAATTCCAATATTTATATGTTGACAACTTGTAGTAATTATTATATTATATCCACTCCTATTATAAATTAATATTCTATGTTTAAAAAAAAATCTGATTCCTCCTAAATGTATTCCTTTGAAGATGTTGTTTCTTGCCTTTTCAGTGTTGAATTGAATTTCTGCATTTTATCAGTTGTAATTTATTTCTGTATAGTCTAATTTAGTTTGTGTCTCTTTGAGCTCAGACTGTAAAGCCCGGGGTATGTTTTAGCAGACGTCTAGTGTACAGCTAATTTATGACAACGTCTTAGACTAAATAGGCAGAGGTACTGAGCCTCACTCCTATTGTGAACGGAATAGACCGCATAGTGAGCAGCGGAGGAAATGTTCCTCTATTCATCATTATGGTTTGGAGTCCGGTGTAACACACACACACACACACACACACTACACACACACACACACACACACACACACACACACACACACACACACACACACACACACACACATTATATAACTAACTATAGACTGCCCAGCCCAGAGTAGAGGAGAAGACCACTGGTAAGTTAACTGGTTGAGTATCAGTCTCCAAAGGTCAGTGATGAGAATTAGCCGTGATCTAGCGGCAACCCGTCAGACAGACCTGTCACTGACTGGCTGCCAAGACACACGCAGACACACACACACACACACACACACACACACACACACACTAGCCGTGATCTAGTGGCGACCCGTCAAACACGTCACTGACTTGCTGCCAAGAGGTCACCCTTCACCCAATTACTGCCCTGCATTTCGTTAACTCCTTCCTGTCCGCCTGGCAACCACCCGGGACACAGCCACCGATTTTGTTATTTAATTAGCTTGATTATGCAAATGAGCGTTATCATGCATATGAACGGCTCTAGACCTCTTTCTCTTGTAGTAAACTGTATGCCGGACAACTATTAAAAGCAGTTTTATTTCTATTTGACACTAATTAATTGCACTCGTTAAAGCATGACTGTTGCTGCTCGCTCCTTCGTGAGGTTAAATGATCTCAAGCGGGAAGTTAACTGTCCACCAACACAAAGAAGTGTGCTTCTGGGCTCGCCGCTGCTGTAACAACGCCTTAGACCAGTTCTTATACTGTGGCTACAGTAAATCATTATATTTTTTTACATTTTAAACTGATCTTAGACCAGTTCATATACTGTGGCTATAGTAAATATGAATTATATGTTTTACCTTTTAAACTGATCTTAGACCAGTTCGTATAACGTGGCTACAGAAGATTTGTAACCTCCCAGTATATCTTAATGTGATAGGTGTCAAATCAGAGTTTATTGGTCTCATACACAGATATGCAGATGTTCAAATCAAATTGTGTTGGTCACATACAAATGGTTAGCAGATGTTAATGTGAGTGTAAATAAATGCTTGTGTGTCTAGCTCCAACAGTAATACCTAACTAAATGCTTGTGTTTCTAGCTTCAACAGTGCAGTAATACCTAACTAAATGCTTGTCTTTCTAGCTCCAACAGTAATACCTAACTAAATGCTTGTCTTTCTAGCTCCAACAGTAATACCTAACTAAATGCTTGTGTTCATAGCTCCAACAGTGCAGTAATACCTAACTAAATGCTTGTGTTCCTAGCTCCAACAGTGCAGTAATACCTAACTAAATGCTTGTGTTTCTAGCTCCAACAGTAATATCTAGCTAAATGCTTGTGTTTCTAGCTCCAACAGTAATACCTAGCTAAATGCTTGTGTTTCTAGCTCCAACAGTGCAGTAGTACCTAACTAAATGCTTGTGTTTCTAGCTCCAACAGTGCAGTAATACCTAACTAAATGCTTGTGTTTCTAGCTCCAACAGTAATATCTAGCTAAATGCTTGTGTTTCTAGCTCCAACAGTAATACCTAGCTAAATGCTTGTGTTTCTAGCTCCAACAGTAATACCTAGCTAAATGCTTGTGTTTCTAGCTCCAACAGTGCAGTAGTACCTAACTAAATGCTTGTGTTTCTAGCTCCAACAGTAATATCTAGCTAAATGCTTGTGTTTCTAGCTCCAACAGTGCAGTAATACCTAACTAAATGCTTGTGTTTCTAGCTCCAACAGTAATATCTAGCTAAATGCTTGTGTTTCTAGCTCCAACAGTGCAGTAATACCTAACTAAATGCTTGTGTTTCTAGCTCCAACAGTAATACCTAGCTAAATGCTTGTGTTTCTAGCTCCAACAGTGCAGTAGTACCTAACTAAATGCTTGTGTTTCTAGCTCCAACAGTAATATCTAGCTAAATGCTTGTGTTTCTAGCTCCAACAGTAATACCTAGCTAAATGCTTGTGTTTCTAGCTCCAACAGTGCAGTAGTACCTAACTAAATGTTTGTGTTTCTAGCTCCAACAGTGCAGTAATACCTAACTAAATGCTTGTGTTTCTAGCTCCAACAGTAATACCTAGCTAAATGCTTGTGTTTCTAGCTTCAACAGTGCAGTAGTACCTAACTAAATGTTTGTGTTTCTAGCTCCAACAGTGCAGTAATACCTAACTAAATGCTTGTGTTTCTAGCTCCAACAGTAATACCTAGCTAAATGCTTGTGTTTCTAGCTCCAACAGTGCAGTAGTATCTAACTAAATGCTTGTGTTTCTAGCTCCAACAGTAATATCTAGCTAAATGCTTGTGTTTCTAGCTCCAACAGTAATACCTAGCTAAATGCTTGTGTTTCTAGCTCCAACAGTGCAGTAGTACCTAACTAAATGTTTGTGTTTCTAGCTCCAACAGTGCAGTAATACCTAACTAAATGCTTGTGTTTCTAGCTCCAACAGTAATACCTAACTAAATGCTTGTGTTTCTAGCTCCAACAGTAATACCTAGCTAAATGCTTGTGTTTCTAGCTCCAACAGTGCAGTAGTACCTAACTAAATGCTTGTGTTTCTAGCTCCAACAGTAATATCTAGCTAAATGCTTGTGTTTCTAGCTGCAACAGTAATACCTAACTAAATGCTTGTGTTCCTAGCTCCAACAGTAATACCTAGCTAAATGCTTATATATATATATATAAGCAGAATATATATATATATATATATATATATATATATATATATATATATATATATATATATATATATACAGTATGTGAGATTTACTTGTACCCTCCTACACACATACACACAAAACAGTTCACCCTCAATTGTTCTGCTGTCACGACTTCGGCCGAATTTGGTTCCTCTCCTTGTTCGGGCGGTGTCCGGCGGTCGATGTCACCGGTCTTCTAGCCATCGCTGATCCATTTTTCATTTTCCATTTGTTTTGTCTCGTTGTCCCACACACCTGGTTTTCATTTCCCAATTACTGGTCATGTATTTCACCCTCTGTTTCCCCCCCATGTCTTTGTGTGTGATTGTTCTTTGTTCAGGTCGGAATGTTCCGGCTGGTTTGTACCGGGTGCTGTTTATCACCCATGTTTTGTGGCAACCGTTCTTTTTTGCACTTTGTAAATTGTTTACTTTGTGCTGTCGAGTAAAGTGCGTTGTTTCACTCGTCTCTGCTCTCCTGCGCCTGACTTTATACACCAGCTACACCCACCAACCTGACATTGCATTTCTTGCGAATATTATACCATCTTAGATAAAAAAAAAAAAAAAAGAGGCCTCGTATTTGATCAATATGTCATTCCTCATTATAATAGATGTTTGGGATGCTGATGATAAAATGTCATAAAGCAGCTGATTAACCTCGATGACCGCGTGATCTTTTATAATGGATACGTTGTCTCACCTTAAATCCGATGACAGATTTAATGAATGGATCGTTGATGTAATTAATGTTTTTGTTAATTGTTTTCGAGTCATAAAGGACAGTAGCTGATCAAAGATAAGTGTTAAGGTGTTTATATGTGCTGTAACTGTCAAATAGAGACGATTAAAGTCCATTTCTACTTCAACATTAGGCCTATTTTTTGTCCTTTTAAAAGATTGTAGATGTCAAAACATATCCCACTGCGGTCACTTAAAGCCACATAAAGCCCTGCTTCTAGTCAACCCATCTATTCTATAAAGCCCTGCTTCTAGTCAACCCATCTATTCTATAAAGCCCTGCTTCTAGTCAACCCATCTATTCTATAAAGCCCTGCTTCTAGTCAACCCATCTATTCTATAAAGCCCTGCTTCTAGTCAACCCATCTATTCTATAAAGCCCTGCTTCTAGTCAACCCATCTATTATATAAAGCCCTGCTTCTAGTCAACCCATCTATTCTATAAAGCCCTACATCTGTCTGTCTGTCTGTCTGTCTGTCTGTCTGTCTGTCTGTCTGTCTGTCTGTCTGTCTGCGTAAGCGTCTCTGAATCCCAGTCTTTGTGAGTGCAGATGTAGCTTTCACTCCAGTGTTCACACACACACACACACACACACACACACACACACACACACACACACACACACACACACACACACACACACACACACACTAGCAGATGTAGATGTATTGTGGTGTTCTCTACAGTCTTAGTAATGTTGAACCTGTCAGATGGTCATACCAGGGACAGACTTCTCCACTGTCTTCACCACTAAGCTGGCTTTATATTGTCAGTTTCACACCAGTCGCCAACACAACTTTACAGACTCTAGTTGAGTTTTTTCCTTTGTTGGTTATTTCTTTCTCTCTTTCACTCTCTCGTTCTTCCGTCTGTCTCGCCCTCTCTTTCGCTATTTCTCGCTTAATGTACAGTATCCCTTCTTTCTTAAAGGGGCAGTGCTGTGAAAAATGTGATTTTTTTTCCGTTTACATGTTTGTTTTTAAGGTCGAAATACCACTAATTCCATTGTTGTATAACAGCTGTTGAAAAGAAATGACTGGAATTTCAGCCTGTTCAGGTGGGATGGAACTTCTGGTCAACATCATGACATCACAATGTGATCTGATTATATTAGACCAATGACTGTTCATCTGGGTAAGGGTATGGGCTGTAGACCATCCTATCAGCCAATCATGTCTGTGTATGTGAATACACTACGTGACCGAAAGTATGTGGACATCTCCTCTTCAAACATCTCATTCCAAAATCATGGGCATTAATATGGAGTTGAATTAATCCCAAAGGTGTTTCGATGGGATTGAGGTCAGGGCTCTGTGCAGGTCAGTCAAGTTCTTCCACACCGATCTCTAACAAACCACTTATGTATGGACCTCGCTTTGTGCATGGGGGCATTGTCACGCTGAAACAGGAAAGGGCCTTCCCCAAACTGTTGCCACAAACTTGGAAGCACAGAATCGTCTAGAATGTCATTGTATGCTGTAAGATATCCTTTCAATGGAACTAAGGGCCCCAACCATGAAAAACAGCCCCAGACCATTATTCCTCCTCCACCAAACTTTACATTTGGCACTATGCATTGGGGCAGGTAGCGTTCTCCTGGCATCCGCCAAACCCAGATTCGTCTGTCGGACTGTAGGATGGTGAAGCATAATTCTCCAGAGAACGCGTTTCCACTGTTCCAGAGTCCAATGGCGGCGAGCTTTAAACGACTCCTTCTGACGCTTGGCATTGCGCATGGTGATCATAGGCTCGTGTGCAGCTGCTCGGCCATGGAAAACCATTTCATGAAGCTCGCGACAAACAGTTCTTGTGCTGAAGTTGCTTTCAGAGGCAGTTTGGAAATCAGTAGTGAGTGTTGCAACCGAGGACAAAATTTCTGCGCTTCAGCACTCAGCGGTTACACTTGACTGCATGGCAGACATTTGGAATGGTGGCATCTTATGACGGTGCCACG